>NW_020954687.1:7147825-7223541 GCF_900497805.2 Vombatus ursinus
TCTATCTATCTATCTATCTATCTATCTATCTATCTATCTATCTATCTATCTATCTATTTACATACACATAATTTTTTCCCTCCAACTACCCTAACACTGACAGAGGTCTCATGAGTTACAAATATCATCTTTCCATGCAGGAATGTAAACAGTTCAACCTTAATAAGTCTCTTATGATTTCCCTTTCCTGTTTACCTCTTCATGTTTCACTTGAATCTTGCATTTGAAGGTCAAATTTTCTATTCAGCTCTGGTCTTTTCCACAGCTATGCTTGAAAGTCCCCTATTTCACTGAATGACCATTTTTTACCCTGCAGGATTACACTCAGTTTTGCTGGGTAGGTAATTCTAGGTTGTAGTCCTAACTCCTTTGCCCTCCGGAATATGATACTCCATGCCCTCCGGACCCTTAATGTAGAGGCTGTTAAATCTTGTGTTATCCTGACTGTGTTTCCACAATACTTGAATTGTTTCCATCTGGCTGCTTGCAATATCTTCTCCTTGACCTGGGAATTCTGGAATTTGGCTACAATATTCCTAGGAGTTTTCCTTTGGGTATCTCTTTCAGGAGGTGATCAGTGGATTCTTTCCGTTTCTATTTTGCCCTCTGGTTCTAAAATATCAGGGCAGTTTTCCTTGATAATTTCTTGAAAGATGATGTCTAGCCTCTTTTTTTGATCATGGCTTTCAGATAGTCCAATAATTTTTGAGTTCTCTGTCTTGGATCTATTTTCCAGGTCAGTTGTTTTTCCAATGAGATATTCCATATTCTCTTCTATTTTTTCATTCTTTTGGTTTCATTTTACAATGTCTTGATTTCTCATAAAGTCACTAGCTTCCAATTGCTCCATTCTAATTTTTAAGGAAGTATTTTCTTCAGTGAGCTTTTGAACTTCCTTTTCCATTCGGCCAATTTTGCTTTTTAAGGCAGTCTCCTCATTTTTTGGACCTCTTTTGCCATTTGGGTTAGGCTATTTTTTAAGGTGTTATTTTCTTCAGTATTTTTTTGGGTCTCCTTTATGTATGTAATTAGGTTCCTCCTATAGTTTACTAGTTTTTCATGATTTTCTTGCATCACTCTCATTTCTCTTCCTAGTTTTTCCTCTACCTCTCTTACTTGCCTCTCAAAATCCTTTTTAAGCTCTTCCGTGGCCTGGGGCTGATTCATATTTTTCTTGGAGGCTTTGGAAGTAGGAGGTTTGACTTTGTTGTCTTCTTCTGGTTGTATGTTTTGATCTTCTTTGTTACCAAAGAAAGATTCTATGATCTGACTTTTTTTTTCACCTTTGTTTGCTCATGATCCTAGACAATTACTTGAGTTATAAACTTTTTGTTAAGGTAGGGATGTGGAAAATGCACTGTCCCAAGCTTCGGGGGTTTTGTGCAGCTGTTTTCAGAGATAGTTCTTGGGACCTGTAAGTTTTCAGTTCTCCCAAGATGATATGATCAAGGGTGAGGTGTTTACTCCTTTCCTGGACTTTGCTCTGGTCTGTGAGTGACCACAAGCACTCTTTTCTGCCTTGGAACTGTGAGGAGGATTTCTTCTCTACCACAACCACAAGTTTCACCATGCCACCATTCCTCCTTGCCCCAGGATCGCCACCCAGAACTGTGATCTAGATCCAAGCACAGGCAAAGCAAGAGATTCCTGCCTCAGCACTGGCAAAGAGATCCCTACAATTCCCCTCTGATCAGCCACTAGATTCCCCCTTAGTCTGTGGCCCAGAAGCTCTGGAAACAGCCACTGTCCTGGGGCCCCTCTCTGCTGGGGCTGGGACTGAGCTTCTATATCTCATCACAGTCACAGTCCCACTGACCTTCTAAATTCTCTTCAGTGTTCGTGGGTTGAGAAGTCTGGAAACCGCCACAGCTGCTTGCGTTTCAGTCCTCTGAGGCCTGCTTCAGGTTCACTGAGGCCTGTTTTGCCTGCGCGCCCAAGTTGAACTGTGCTTCTCTCCCTGCCCAGGGTAATACACCTTTCTAATCATCCTTCCAGCTTGTCTTGGGCTGGAAATTTGTTTCACTCTGTCTTTTTGTGGGTTCTTGTTTAGAGTCATTTTTTACAGGTATTTGGAGGGGGTTGGAGGAGAGCTCAAGCAAGGCACTGCTTTTACTCTGCCATCTTGGCTCTGCCCCCTGCCCTTTGTTCTTAAAGAGAATCCATGACATCAGGAGGGTTATGACTTGGAAGTGAATTGGATTTAAGTGAGGCAGATTGCAGTGGTAAGACATAAGTCAAGACAACTGGTGATGGCCCTACTTTTCACTCTCTTTTCCTGTGTGCAACTTTGCATTGAAGTAATTAAAAAAAAAAGAATATGTTGACAGTTTAGTAGAGCCTCTTGACTTGATCCCGCATAGAATTTTTCTACTTCTTTAAGTTTCAATTGTGAACATTGGTCCATTGCCTATAATTTATAGTAATCTTTATATTTATGCTCATCAGGAGTTCTAGTAAACAAAACAAACAAGTTTTACCTCATATGATATTGGGACACTTGGTTGCTTAATGAAACCAATGCTGCTAACTCTTACAAGTATTTCTTTCAATAACTCAGGAACTTTCTTTACATTTGGCTTCTATTTCACCAAGTTTTCTAATTCCATTTATAGCCAGGTGGTCAATATGTATATAATTAGGTTCCTCCTATAGTTTATTATCCCAGTCATTATAAGTGTATCTGCTATTAGATTGTCCACTGTTTTAAAAAGTGTGATTCATTTTATCCTCTTTTCATTTCTGTATTTTTCTAGCATTATTATTATGGAGTGGAAAGAGATTATGTAGGATGGGTAGCTATTTTCATGTATCTTTTCTATGGGACTCCAGGGACAAAGAATTCATCAGTTAGCAGCTACCATCCTGATGCTGAGAAGCTCCCTACTTAGGAAGCTCCTCATACTGTTACCAGACAGAATCTGTTACTGGGAATAGAACTGAAACCGCTGATGAAACCTCACATTACATAAGCTCTGTTGGCTTAGCCTTTGGGAACCCAAGCTTACATGCCTTTTCCCTACAATATTGCATTACATTAGGACTAAAATGTAGTTTACTATAATTTAGTAGGTCTGTTTAAGTTGATGCTGCTTAAGTTTCTGTGACAAGACTGCAGTTTGTATGCCAGTTCCTGGGATGTGAGTCCAGTACTGTGTATAATGAACTAGACTGAGCCAGAAAGACCTAGATTATAGTCCTGCCTCAAATACTTACTAACTGTGTGACCCTGGACAAGTCACTTGATCTCTCTGTGCCTCAATTTATTCCCCTGTAAAAGGAGGACATTGAACTCAGTCTTTGTAGTTCTTTATCTCTAAATCCTACTTTCTGACTAAATACTCCTATGATCTTTAAATGTCTGACTGAAGGATTAGCAAACTACCAGAAAACACATTCATTTTTCTTATATTACCTCCCCATTTTTGTATCATTTATCTTACTTTTATCCTACTTTCTATTTGTTGAAGATTCCCATTTCATAGGCATTACTAACATACAACTACAAAAGTGAACATTTAGCAGAGATACAAGTTGAGAAATCTATGTGCCCATCCACACATTTACTTAAATTTGACATTGTGAGAATGTAACCATCAGCACAAGAAAATGTCAGGCTATCTTATCTACTGGGTAGGAAGACCATAGGATAAAAATAATCATGGGTTGGTACATCATCATAGTGCTTCCCAAGTACAAATGACCAAGTTATTTGTAGGGATTTTGGATCCTGTTTCCATTAGCCTTTTTCCAGTCTTGTGCCATGTTTCTGTCTCATATCATCAGTAAAGTTCATTGTTTTCTCTTTGCAAACATCAAGGTTCACAGAGAATTGTGCAAAATGAGTAAATAAAACCTTATCAAGTCTTTTCCTGTAATATACTGGATTCATTAGAAGATATTTGACTTGGGACAGAAGGCTAGAGTAGTTGAGAAAATTTTTGTATTATAGCTGATGTCCACTGTCACACAATTATGATAATTCTGACCACCCAAATTTTATCTCTTACTTTCAGTTTTGCAAAGAACTTGACATATATTATCTCTATTGATCTTCCCAGGAACCCTATGAAGTAGCTATTATTATTATTATTATCCCCATTTGCAGAGGAAGAATTCAAGGTTGATGTAAGTTAATTGACTTGCCCAGGGTCACACAACTAGTGTCTAAAGTGGGATTTGAACTCATCTTCCTGATGTCAACTCTAGCTCTTTTTCCACTATGTCCTTGATCTCATTTGCTCATGCCTGCTGGAAGACCTTACTCCAGTGATAATCAGTTCTCCTTTGTGCATCTTCAGTCCTTCCATTTTCATTGCTTTCTTCTTATTTGCCTATAAACATGTTTAGTGCACTCCACTCCTAAAAACAGATTGTCCCTTGACCCTTTGAACCTACCTAGTACAGTCCATCTGTCTTCTTCCTTTTCACTGCCACAATTCTTGAAAAAGTTATCCACATGAGTTTCCTCTACTTCCTTACCACCTACTCTATTTTCAATTGTTGCAATATGGTTCCACCTTCAAAACTTTATTGAAACTACTTTTACATGTTCTGCATGACAGAAGTGACACCTATTTTACATAACCTGGGATAATTCAAGCAATTATATTTTTTCATTTGATTCTACACACAATAACTAGCAAAGAAGTTGCAACAAAATGCTTTTCCAGATTTCACTTTATATACATAAAACATCTCATCTCTGACATCCAGCTTCTCTGTCTCATCCAGCTTCCCAACTTCTCAATATTTATTTATATTTACTTTGCCTTTATTGCATTTTATTTGTTAGGGATAACATCAGTTATCTATTGCCTCCAATGCCAAAATTACACTTAGGAATATGCACTATAAATTGTAGAGGGGATAAAATGAAAAAAAATAAAAGGAGATAGGTTCTGACATTCCAATTTCTGTCTTGAAAATTTGTTATTCACTGTGTGATAGAACTGATATCTACCAAGATTTTCTCACAACATAGGATCCTGAAATCCTGGTGAGAATCCAATCTAATCATAGTGTATAAACATTCTAATATGTTGACATAGTCTATTTGATAATACTTTATTTAAAATTTTTGAATCAATGTTCATTAGAAGTATTGGTCCACAATTTTCTGTCTCTTTTGACTTGCTGATTTAGGTATCAAAAGATACCTGAAAGAGAATAGAAGTATGCCTTCACTTATTAGTTACGCAAGCATTTTGTGTAATATAAGAATTAATTATTCATGAATATTTGATTATTTTTTCTTTGAATATTTGATCCCTCTTTTCATATACCACCCTTTTTTAAGTTCACTGATAGCTGGCTCAAAATTTTCCCCTGATATTAAGTTATTTAAGCAATCTATTTCTTCTGTTAATCTGGGTATTTGTTAATCTGTGGCTATGGTTGAGGAGGAAGGAACACGTGCCTGGTAAGTAAGTTACAGCAGGGAGTAACAACATTTTAGGGACAGTATGGCTGGACCCCCTAACTGTGACTTAGGGTAGGAGAAGAGTGCCCGAGTTTGGGTCCTAAGAAAGAATTCAGAAAATAACAGTAAGGAGGACCTAAGGCCTGGGACGTCATTACCCACAACTCAGAATTTAAACCTGATTATAATTATAACCTGCTAAAAATAAAACAAAACAAAACAAAACAAAATAAAAATAAAACTGAGTGAACAAAGGAAAAAAGAATTTGACTATAGATAGCTACTGTGGTGTAAAAGAAGATTAGGATTCATATTGAGAGGAAGATAGTGAGGTTACCCTAAAGACTAAAGTAAAATGGTCACAAACTCAAAAAAGAGTTCCTGAAAGAACTTAAAAAAGAATTTAAAAATCCAATAAGAGAAATTGAGGAAAAATTACGAAAAAAAAAATAAAAGCAATCCAAGAAAATTATGAAAAGAATGTTAACCAATTAGAAAAAGAGGTTCAAAATCTTAAGGAAGAAAATAACTCCTTGAAAACTAAAATTAGGCAAGAGGAATAGAATGATATTATAAAACATCAAGAAATAATAAAACTAGAAAAAATAAAATTAGAAAAGAATCTGAAACATCTCATTAGAGGAACAACCGATCTGGAGAACAGATCAAGGAGAGACAATATAAGAACTGTCAGACTATCTGAAAGTTATGATCAGAAGAATATTTGGAAAAGGAAGGCCAAAAGCTCACTGAAGAAAATATTTCCTTAAAAATTGGAATGGAACAAATGGAAGCTAGTGACTTTATGAGAAATCAAGACATTGTAAAACAAAACCAAAAGAATGAAAAAATGGAAGACAATGTGAAATATCTCATTGAAACAACCACTGACCTGGAAAATAGATCCAGGAGAGAGAATTTAAAAATTATTGGAATAGTAATAGCAATAAAAGAAGAAAAAGAAATAGAAGAGTTCAGAATAGAGAATGAGGTAATAAAGCTATCTTTTTTGCAGACTATATGATGATATCCTTGGAAAATTCCAAACACACAACTAAAAAGTTCGTTGAAACAACACATTTTAGCAAAGTAGCAGGATATAAAGTAAATCTGCATAAACCATCAGCATTCCTCCATATCATAAACAAAACTCTGCAGCAAGAGATAAGAGATACTCCACTTAAAAGAACTCTAGGTGGTGGCTGTGGCGCGGGTGGTGGCGGAGGAGGCAGCGGCAGAGCATAAAGAAACCGCCACTGAGGGTAGAGATTCTTGCTGCATTGGGGCCAAAAGGGCCGAGTCAGTGGATCCCCCAGAGTGGGTCTGCCCCGCCCCAAGACCTCCACCTCACCGCCAGCCCTCGTTCCTCCCCCTTCCTGCCGCTGCAGCTTCCTAGGCACGCACTTCCTTCCATCAGTTCTCCTCAATCCCCTTCCTTGGTCACCTTGCCCTTTCCCACTGCCTGCCTCCAGCTCCTCTCTTCCAGGTCGGTGTGATTTCCGCCTTCCCTAACACCCCCTCAACCCATGCAAGAAATCCTTGCGGCCTAGCTCCCTCCACCTTCCCCAACTCCCCTCCCCTTCCCTCTCCCTCATCCCCTTCCTCACCCTGGGGTCTGCCAAAGTCATTATCACACTCTGAAGAGAATCCACAAGGAATTGAATAACCTGACATCCTCCATTTAAAGTCTAACTAATCAACATTTAAATAGATTGGAGCCATTAGTACATAAAATGATGGGTGTTTTTTTTTTTTTTTTTGCGACTCTTCTTCATCACCCCACTTCCTCCCAATACTTGTTGGTTTGTATGTGGTTTCTCAGTTAATACATAGCTAATAGCTCTTAATATTTCTATTGTTTTTAACTGCTTAGATCTATCTGGATATAAGGGTAAAAATTCATTTGACAGAAATACTTTTATATATATATATATATTTAAAGACCCAATTGCTCCTCTGGAGCTTGTACATTCAAGAATGTTTAAGCTGTGTAATAAACTGATTACTACAGTCATTACATTAAAAAAATAAAATAACTCCAGAAAGTATAAAATATATGGGAATATACTTGCCAAAACAAACCCAGGAGCTATATAAATAAAATTATAAAAAACTTTTTGTAAAAAAAAACAGATTTCAATAATTGGAAAGCTATTAATTGTTCATGGGGTAGGCAGGGCCAATATAATAAAAATGATGATTTTACCTAAACTAATTTATATATTCAATGCCATCCCAATTAAATTACCAGAAATATTTTACTGAATTAGAAAAAAAAAGTCAAGAATATCAAAGGGACTAAAGAAAAAAAAATTATAGGAAGGAATTTTAGCAAGACCAGATCTTAAATTATATTATAAGGCAGTAATTATCAAAATTATCTGATACTGGCAAAGAAACAGAAAGATCAATAGAAGAGAGAAGATATAATACTTACAGTGGCAAATATAAATAGTAACTTTGTATTTGATGAATGTAAAGACTTAAGATTTTGGGATAAGAATTCATTATTTGGTAAAAATTATTGGGAAAACTGCAAAGCAATATGGCACAAATAGACCAATATCTTACAACATTTACCAAGATAAGGTCAAAATGAATACATGACCTAGGTATAAAGAGAGATATTACAAGAAAATTCAAAGAACATGGAACATATTATTTATCAAACTTATAAATAGGTGAACAACTTATGTATAAACAAGAGAGCACAGTGAGGTATAAAATGGGTAATTTTGATTGCATTAAATTAAAAAGGGAGAGAGGTATTATCTGTGCAAATATGTTGATAGCTAATATATTTGTAATATCAAAAAGTAATAGCAGGGAGAAGAGGGAAAGAAGAGATAGACTGGGGTAAATTATCTCACATAAAAGAGAAGTGAAAATGCTATTACAGTGAAAGAGAAGATGGGGGTGATGGTAGTGAGCAATGGTTAAATCTTACTGTCATCGGAATTGTCTCAAAGAAAGAATAACATACACACTCAGTTGGATTTAGAAATCTATCTTACTCTATAGAGAAGTAAAATGGCAAAGGGATAAGAAAATGGGAGGACTGCTAGAAGAGAGGGCAGACTGGGGGAGGTAGTGGTCAGAAGTAAAACTCTTGTGAGGAGGGACAGGGAGAAAGGTAAAAGAAAGAGGATAAAAGGAAAATAGGATTGAGGGAAATATGTAGTTAATTATGATAATTGTAAATGTGAATAAGATCAATTCACCCATAAAACAGAAGCAGATAGCAGAATAGATTAAAAACCAGAATCCTACAATGTGCTGTTTACAAGAAACACAGCTGAAGCACAGAGTAAAGGTAAGGGGCTGGCGAAGAATCTATCATGCTTCAGCTGAAGTAAAAAAAAAAAAGAAGCAGGGGTAACAATCACGATCTCAGATAAAGCCAAAGCCAAAATAGATCTAATTGAAAGAGATAAGGAAGGAAATGATATCTTGCTAAAAGATACCATAGACAATGAAGAAATAGAAATATAAAACATATATACAGCAAATGGTACAGCATCTAAATTTTTTAAAGGAGAAATTAAATGAGTTTCAGAAGAAAATAGACAATAAAACTGTATATCCCATTAGGGAGACCTCAATTTTCCTCTCTCAGAACTAGATAATTTAACCAAAAAAATAAACAAGAAAGAAGTTAAGGAGGTGAATAGAACTTTAGAAAAGTTAGATATGATAGAACTCTGGGGAAAATAGAATAGGGATAGAAAGGAATATATATTTTTCTCAGTGGTACATAGCACTTACACAAAAATTAACCAGGTATTAGGCATAAAAACCTCACAACCAAATGTGGGAAAGCAGAAATACTAAAATAAATCATTTTCAGATCATGATACAATAAAAATTACATTCAATAAAGGGCAATGAGAAGATAGATTAAAATTAATTAGAAACTAAATAATCTAATCCTCAAGAATAAGTAGGTCAAAGAACAAATCACAGAAATGCTCAATAATTTCATTAAAGAGGATTAAAAAACAATGGACAACATACCAAAATTTATAGGATGAAACCAAAGTAATATTTAAGAGAATATTTATACCTCTAAATGCTTATGTCAATAAAATAGAGAAAGAACAGATCAGTGATTGGGTATGCAACTAAAAACACTGGAAAAAAGAACAAATTAGAAATTCCCAACTAAACACCAGATTGAAAATCTGGAAAATCAAAGGAGAGAAAACCATCAAACTAATAAATAAACCCAGATGCTGATTTTATGAAAAAATACAAAAAAGAAATAATAAAACTTGATTAATTTGACTTAAAAAAAGGAAAAGAAGAAAACCAAATTACTAGTATCAAAAATGAAAGAGGTAAATGCACCACCAACGAAGAAGAAATTATAACAATTGTTGGGAGCTATTTTACCAAATTGTATGCCAATAAATCCAACAATCTAAGCAAAATGGAATTTTTACATAAGTACAAGTTGCCCAAATTAACAAAAGAGGAAATAGGATATTTAAGTAACCCCATGTTAGAAAAACTGAGTTTAGGAGAGATGGAGCCAAGATGGTGGAGTAAAGGCAGGGACATGTCTGAGCTCACCCCAAAACCCTTCCAAATACCTTTAAAAATGACTGTAAATAAATTCAAGAGCAGCAGAACCTACAAAAAGACACAGTGAGACAAATTTCCAGTCCAATACAACATGGAATGTTGGCAGGAAAGGTCTGTTACACCAGAGTGAGAAAGGAGCATAGTGCAGCACAGGCCTTGACAGAGCAGACTAGGCCCTCAGAAACCAGGAGCAGACCTTGAGGGTGATTGAATCAGCAGTAGCAGCTGCTGTTTCTGGAGCTCCCAACCCACAGATGGTAAGGGGTTCAAACAATTGGTCAGAAAGAGATTGCAAGGGTCTTTTTGCTAGCACTGAGGCAAGACTCTGTTGCTTTGCCCATGCTTGGATCTGGGTTGCAGTCCTAGTTGGCAGTCCCAGGGCTAGGAGAAGCATTAACATAGAACTTGTGGCCACAGTGGAGGGGGGGGGGGACCCTCCTCACAGTTCCAGGGCAGAAAAGGTGTTTGTGTCACTCACAGACCAGAGCACAGGCCAGCAGAGTAGTAAGCATCTCTCCTTAGATCATACCACCTTGGAAGAAGTGAAAACTTACAAGTCCCTAGAAGTATGACTGAAAACAGAACAAAACCCCTGAAGCTTGAGACAGTGCACCCTCCCCCCTGGAAGCAGAGTCCTACTTCAACAAAGAGTTCAAAGTCAAGTAAAAGGCTGGAAGAATGAGCAAGCAATGGAACAAAACTCTGACTATGGGAAATTACTATGGTGACAAAGAAGATCAAAATACACACTCAGAAGAAAACAACAAAGTCAAATCTCCTACTCCCAGAAAATACGAATTGTTCTCAGGCCATGAAGAACTCAAAAAGGATTTTAAAAATCAAGTAAGAAATGTAGAGGAAAAGTTGGTAAGTGAAATGAGGGTGATGTAAGAAAATAATGAAAAACAAGTCAACAGCTTGGTAAAGGAGACACAAAAAATACTGAAGAAAATAACAACTTAAAAAATAGCCTAACCCAAATGGCAAAAGAGGTCCAAAAAGCCAATGAGGAGAAGAATGCCTTAAAAAGCAGAATTGGCCAAATGAAAAAAGAGATCCAAAAGCTCACTGAAGAAAATACTTCCTTAAAAATTAGAATGGAGCAAATGGAAGCTAACGACTTTATGAGAAATCAAGGAACAATAAAACAAAACCAAAAGAATAAAAAAATAGAAGACAATGTGAAATATCTCATTGGAAAAAAAATGACCTGGAAAATAGCCAGGAGAGATAATTTAAAAATTGCTGGTCTACTTTTAAGCCATGATCAAAAAAAGGGTTTAGACATCATCTTTCCAGAAATTATCAAGAAAACTGACATTCTAGAATCAGATGATAAAATGGGAATTGAAAGAATCCACTGATCATCTCCTGAAAGAAATCCCAAAATGAAAACTCCCAGGATTATTATAACCAAATTCCAGAGCTCCCACATCAAGGAGACAATATTGCAAGCAACCAGAAAGAAACAATCAAGTATATTGGGGCCACATTCAGGATAACACAAGATTTAGTAGCTACTACATTAAAGAATCAGAGAGCTTGGAATATGATATTCTGAAGGGCAAAGGAGCTAGGATTACAAACAAGAATCACCTACCCAGCAAAACTGAGATAATCCTTCAGGGGAAAAACTTGACATTCAATGAAATAGAGGACTTTCAAGCAATCTTGATGAAAAACCCAGAGCTGAATAGAAAATTTGACTTTCAAATAAAAGATTCAAAAGAAGCATAAAAAGATAATCAGGAAAGGGAAATCATAAGAAACTTAATAAGGTTAAACTACATGGGAAGATGATACTTGTAACTCAAAAGACCATTCTTATCACTAGGGTAGTTAGAAGGAGTATATATAGACAGAAGGTATAGGTGTGAGTTGAATATGAAGGGACAATATCTAAAAAATAAAATTAAGGAGTGAGAGAGAGCAATGTACTTGGAGAAAGAGAAAGAGAGAGGTAGAATAGGGTAAATTATCTCATATAAAAGAGGCAAAAAAAAGCTTTTACAGTGGAGGAGAAGAGGGAGGAGTTGAGGGACAGTGCGTATGCCTAAATCTCACCAGAATTGGCTCAATTGGGTATAGAAATCTACCTTACCCTACAGGAAACTAGGGTACATACTCAATTGGGTATAGAAATCTACCTTACCCTACAGGAAACTCAATTGGGTATAGAAATCTACCTTACCCTACAGGAAACTAGGAGGAGAAGAGTAAGAAAAGGGGGGTAGGGTGATAGAAGGGAGGACAGATTGGGGGAGGGGGTAGTCAAAAGCAAAACACTTTTGAGGAGGGACAGGGTGAAAGGATAGAGAGAACAGGATAAATAGAGAGGATTGCATGGAAGGAATAAAGTTAGTAAAATAACAGTGAAAAAAATTTTGAAGCAAGTTTCTCTGATAAAAGCCTCATTTCTCAAGCATATAGAGAATCAAGTCAAATTTATAAAAATAAGAGCCATTCCTCATTTGATAAATTATCAAAAGATATGATCAGTTTTCAGGTGAAGTAATCAAAACTATCTACAGCCACATGAAAAAAATACTTTAACTCACTATTGATTGGAGATATGCAAATCAAAACAATTCTGAGGTACTACCTCATACCTAGTAGATTGGCTAATAGGACAGCAATGGTAACTGACAAATAATGGAGAGGATGTGGGAAAAATGAGACATTAATGCGTTGTTGGTGGAGTTGTGAAGTGATTCAACCATTCTACAGAGCAATTTGGAACTACGTTCAAAGGGCTATAAAACCATGCATACCTTTTGACCTAGCAATATTACTACTAGGTCTGCATCCAAAAAGAGATTAAAAAAATAAAAAGGAAAAGGACCTATATGTACAAAAATATTTATAGCTGCTCATTTCTGAGGACAAAGAATTAGAAATTGAGGAGATGTCCATCAATTTGGGAATGGATGAACAAGTTGTGCTATGTGATTATGATGGAATACTATTTTACCATAAGAAATGATGAGCAGCATGGTGGAAAATGCTATCCACATCCAGAGAAAGAACAATGGAGTTTGAATGAAGATTGAAGCATAATATTTGCTCTTTTTTTTCCTTCTGTTTTGTTTTGTTTCTTTTATCTTGTGGTTCCTCCTATTGGTTCTAATTCTTTTTTACAACATGACTAATGTAACGTGAAACTATATTTAATAGGAATGTATATGTCGAGCTTATATGAAATTACGTGCCATCTTGGGGAGGAGGTGGAGAGAGAGGGGAAGAAAATTTAAAACTCAAAAGCTTGTGGAAGTGATTATTGAAAACTAAAAATTAATTAATTAATTAATTGAAAAAGAAATGATGAGCAGGATGTTCTCAGAAAAACCTGGAAAGACTTGCATGGGCTAATGCAAAATGAAATGTACTGTGTACAAAGTAACAGCAATATTGTAAGATGATCAGCTGTGAATGACTTAGCTATTCTCAGCAATACAAAGGTCCTAGACAATTTTGAAGGACTTATGATGAAAAATACTATCTAGCCCTAGAGAAAGAACTGATGGTGTCTGAATACAGATTAAAGAATACTTTTTTTAAACTTTCTTTATTTTTCTTGAGTTTTTTTGTCTGTTTTCACAACATGACTACATATGTTTTGCATTACTATGCATATATAACTTATAAAATTGCTTGCCTTCCCAAAGTGAGGGAATGGGGTGAGAAGGGAGGAAGGGAAAAATTTGAAACTCAAAGTTTTAAAAATGAATGTTAAAAATTGTTTATACATGTAACTGGTAAAAAAGAGAAATTAAATATTACAAGAAAACATTTTTTTAAATGAACACACCACAAATGATTTTCTAAGAAAAAATCCACAGGGCCAGATGTATACACAAACAAATTTTACCAAACATTTAAAGAACAATGAATCCCAAATTATTTGGACAAACAGCCAAAAAAGGAATCTTATCAAATGTGTGTTCATATCTAATCCAGGAAGAGTGATAACAGAGAAAAAATTATAGACCAATTTCCCTAATGAATATTGAAGCAAAAAATTTCAATAAAATACTAGCAAGGAGATCATAGCAATATGTGACAAAGATCATACACAATGACCATGTGGGATTTATACCAGGAATGTAAGGTTGGTTCAATATTAGGAAAACTATCAGTATAATTGACCATATCAATAACAAAACCAAGAGAAATCATTTGATTATCTCAATAGATTACAGAAAATAACTTTGACAAAATAGAATACCCTTTCCTATTAAAAACACTAGAGAACATTGAGCTTTGCTTAAAATGATAAGTAACATCTATCTAAAACAATCAGCAAGCATTATCTGTAATGAGAATAAGCTATAATCTTTCCTAATAAGATTATGAGTAAAACAAGGATTCCCATTATTACCACTATTATTTAATACTGTCTAGAAATGCTAGCTGTAGCAGTAAGAGAATAAAAAGAAATTGAAGGAATTAGTATAGGCAACGAGGAAACAAAACTATCACTCTTTACAGATGATATGATGGCATATTTAGAGAATCCTGGAGAATGAACTAAAAAAACTACTTGAAACAATTAACAATTCAGTAAAGTTAGAGGAAATAAAATGAATGCACACAAACTGCCAACATTTCTACATATTATCAACAAAGTCCAGCAGCAAGAGATTGAAAGAGAGATTCCATTTAACATAACTGTAGACAATATAAAATGCTTGGGAATCTAACTGCAAGACAAACCCAGGAACTATTCAAACACAATTAAAAAAACTTTTCACAAAAATGAAGTCAGATCTAAACAATTGGAAAAATATTAGTTGCTCATGGATAGACTGAGCCAAGATAACAAAAATAAATTTTCTACATAAATTAATCTACTTATTGAGTGGCATACCAATCACAACACTAAGAAACTATTTTAAAGAGCTGGAGAAAATGATAACAAATTTCATCTTGAAGAAGAGAAGTTCAAGAATATCAAAGGAATCAATGAAAAAATGTGAAGAAAGGTGGCCTAGTAGTACCAGATTTTTATTGTAAAGTAATAATCATCAAAACAATCTGATACTAGGTAAAAAATAGAGTTGTTGATTAGTAAAATCAATTAGGTACACAAGATGAGGTACTAAATGACTGTAGTAATTTAGTGTTTGATAAACCCAAATACCTCAGCTTCTAGGACAGGAAGTTACTATTTGACAAAAATTCTGAGAAAACTGGAAAACAATATGGTAGAAACTAGGTATAGAACAACATTTTTACCCTGCACACCAAGATAAGGTCAAAATGAGTACATGATTTAGAAATAAAGGGTGATGCCATAAGCAAATTAGGAGAGCATGGAATAGTTTACTTGTTAGATCTTTGGATAAGGAAAGTATTTAGGACCAAACAAAATATAGAGAGCATTATAAAATGTAAAAAGGAAATTAAGATCAAAGGTTTGAATTAAAATTTGTCTTATAAGTTAAGGGCAACCCAGAAGCAGTCACACTGTCAAAGAATAAGCATTGCTGCAAGAGAACAGATAATCCTGTCAAAGGAATAGAAGGTACTCTGGGGGAGTAGGCTATATTATCAGAAAGCAGGCAATGGTACCTTAGAACAGACAGTGCTACTGAAGAAGCCCACTGTAATCTCATAGAATCATCAGGATTATCAGAGAACAGGAGGTACTATCCAAGAAGAGACAGCACAATTAGGGAAGCATTAAATGATACCAGAGTTCAATGTTACTGAACAGAGCAAATTGATTCCTATGGTTGTGATTTATGAAGGGTGGACCCTAGTATGAAGAGACTTGAGAATTTGTAATGTTCACTGGTTTTCGTTTTGTGAAATAAACTTTTTTCTGATAGATTATGTGCAACATGTATCAGGAGGGAATCCAAACCTTCTGTAATATTCTTTGGGGATGTCATAAAGGTCTCACTGACATAAAATATTATCTCTTTTCTAAATATAATCTGGGGCTTCCTATCACATGTACCCCTTACAAATAGTTCAAAGAAGCTTACTCACTAAGGCATTTTGTCACTGGAGACCATGCTCCTGCAGTAAATGAAAATATTATCCAGTAGGATGAGGCAGATGCATTAGCAGATAAATAATTTTTATTGCAATGGTAGTACATATCTCTTCTAATAGATACTGGAAACAAACTTCTATAGTATTCTTTGATAAAGTAATATGGCTTATAAAGTTCTCTATTTTCAATTTCAGGATAATCACAAGGTCTCACTTGGGAGAAAGTGAAGTAAAAATAAATTATTCTCCTTATTAATAATTTAACTGGATAATTTTAATTTCCTATTACGAACAAACACTATACAACATAGTATAACTGCATTGTTTTCATTTGTGATTTTAGTATGCACTAGTTTTGACCAATAAAGTTAGAAGGAATTTGAGAAAGTTATGTCAATTCAATTAAATAAATATTTGTAAATGCCTACTACATACAAGACACTATTCTATATAATTAAAATGCAAAAACAAATGTAACTTTTTTGCCTTGGAGTACTTATATTCCACTAGATGCTCTGAAGATGAGAGTATCTAAATTGTAAAATGGTTGGTAACTTGCCTACTTTTAAATATTTCCCCGAAGAGATCCTACAAATTTCTCAGCAATTCACCTCAGGATCAAACACACTCTCTAGGACCACAAGAAAGAGTTTTTAGTTTCCCATTTGTTCACACACATATTCACTACCCCAGAGACTCAGTTATTCTGCATAAAATATCAAAATATCATCCCCACTCTTGCCAGCCCTTTCCTTTATGAATTGAATGAATAAGAATTTAAATATTTTCTTCAAGGAATAGTGCTTATCCAAAGTTGGCTAGGAAATTATAATACCTAAAGACATCAAGATATATGAAGGTTAGTCTGGATCCCTGAGTTGGTCATCAACTATGATACAGAGTTATTTTAATACTGTACAATGCGTCTTCTTCCACTGGACTCTCATCCCTTGGCCTACATGACACCACTATCTTGCTCTGTCTTTGTTCTCATATCTATCTGATCATTACTTGTTAGTCTTCTGCTATAACTTCATGTATTTTCTCACTAAGCACTAATATCCTACAAAACTCTGTCCAGGGACCTCTTCTGTACTCTTTCTCAACATTGTTGTTGATCTCTTCAGAATGGGTTCAATTAATTCTATTTAGTTTATTCTCAAAACTGCATATCCAACTTTCTTCTCTCTCCTGAACTTTAGTCTCCTCTCACCAACTGCCTGCTGCACATTTCATATCAGTATCTTAGACTCAACACATCTAGAATTGAACTTACTTTATTTCTTGAAAACTCATTCTTCCCACTCACTTTTCTTTTCCAGTTGAAGATGCCATTCTTCTTATTATATAGGCTCACAACCTGTGAGTCATCCATCACCTTTCCCTTTCCACTACCTCACATATCCAATCAATTTCCATGTCTTGTTGATGCTATTTCCATGACATTACTCTTATCTTAGTCCTTTATCCTGAGACTCACATAGTCACAACTCTAGTTCATACCCTCATAACTTGCCTATACTACTATAATAGCCTCTTAATTGTCCTAGTTGGTTCTAGTCTCACTTTGTCTCCAAACCATTCTCTGCACAATAGCCAAATTACTATTCCTAATACACAGGTCTGAGAATGTCATTTGCCCACTCAAAAAATTCAGTAGTTCCTTATTTTTAGTGTAAAAAATAAATTCTTAGTCTGTAATATAAATCTGATCCTCATCATCTGATTCCCACCTGCCTTTCAAAATGTTTCATATTAGTCTCCATCATATAATCTACATTCCAGTCAGACTGGACAAGTAGGTGCTACAAATGTGGCATGCTGTGTCTCATCTCCAGGACTTTGATCAGGCTTTCTCATGCCTGACACATACTTCTTCCTCACCTTTGTCTCTTAAAATGCTCAGTTTCATTCAATACTCAGATTGGTTGCTACACGTGAAACCCTCAAGTTGTTAGTGCTTTCTCCCATCTCATCTTGTATTTACTCATCCGAGCATTGTAATGAAAGTTTATATTCCTAGTACATTATTCTCACAATTTTTTTGGTGGGGGAGGGAAACCATATCATTCTTTCCTGCAAGAATGAAATTGCAGGTTGAACAAAAGCCAATATAAGGAAAATTTTAA
Organism: Vombatus ursinus; assembly: GCF_900497805.2. Lineage (NCBI taxonomy): Eukaryota > Metazoa > Chordata > Mammalia > Diprotodontia > Vombatidae > Vombatus > Vombatus ursinus. Next base: position 7,165,958 of record NW_020954687.1, read on the forward strand.
AAATACATTTAGAGGGAACATGGTGATGTTTTTAAAGAGATTTAAACTGGTTGCATTGTAACATTTTTAGTGTTCACAGACTCTCTTTTCTGAATAACACATATGATATGTAATTATAAAGTAATAATATAATTTGTATTTTTTTAAACATACCAAACCTTAAACATCTAAATGACATTTATCTGTAGAAGTTGTTAGGAATTCAATGGTATTTCCCCTGCTCAGAATATTTTTGAAAGTTCTATATTGGAAATGCCCTCATACTCAATTTATAAGTTATTTTGGGGGGAGGGTAAAAGATGGATGAAGGGGACTTGTAATTTCATGGTATAGTTTCCAGTGAGTAAATTACATCTTTACAATGCAGATCTGCAACTGTACTTCAGTTTCAAATCTGAGAATGTAGCTTGGGGTATAGAGAAGCAAAGTACTTTTATTGGTCACATGGGCATTATGTTTTGGAGATATCAACAAATTTGTTTTTTTGGGCCTAGTCTTGTGATTTTACTGGTTTATGTACTCCTAATAAGAAATTCAATGCTGATTGGATATCTGCTTTGCAGTTTATAGTCTTAGAGTCTAAGACTATAATCCTTTTATTAAGGGGATTTGTTCTTTGAAGTTTGGATTCAGTCAAAGGGCCACACTTGAGGATCTAGAGGGCCATAGGTGACCTCAAGGCCACAGGTTCCCCACCCCTGGACTTAGAGGTTTTCCTGGGAGAAAAAGAGGTTAAATGACTTGATGAGGCTCACGTAGCCAGTGCAATTCAGAAGCAGAATTGAAACCTAATCAGCCTTCCATGATGGTTGACTCTCTATATAATATATCATGGTTAAATGCCATGTGAGAAAAAAAAAACTCACTAACATGTGTAGTTATACCTTGGATATCAAATCATTTTTACATCTTTTAGAATGAGAAAACACCTTAAGATGTATATACTGATTTATGGTTTGGTTGTTGAATTGACGCAAAGTTTCCATATCAAGGAAATCACAAATTCTCAGGTGTAATGAAAAACAAATAAACAAATACAATTTCAGGTCCTGGTTTCTTATTTTATTAAATAGATAATCATTTCTCCAAATTCTAGCCTTCTAGAATTAACATACTTTCATCAGCCACCAATGATTCAGGCTCTCATCACTTTTTGTCTAGACTATTGCAGTAGCTACCAAATTAGTCTTTCTGCCTCAAATACTTCTCCCATTCCAATGCATCCTCCACCTAGCTGCCAAAGTAGTTTTCCTAAAGTACAAGTCTGACCTTGCCGTTCTTCTAATCAATAAAATCTAGTGGCTTCCTATCAATTCCAAGATCAACAAGATCAAATATAAACTTCTCTGTTTGGCCTTTGAAGTTCTTCACAATGGGAACTTAACAGCTTTCCAGCAAGACTACATTATTGCTTCCCTTCATGCACTTTGTGGTCCAGTCAAACTAGTTTTTTTTTTTTTACTGCTTCTTATACACAACAGTTCATTTTATGTCCCCATCCCTTTGCACTTGTGGTCCTATATAGCTTGCCATTCTCTCTTGACTTCTGCTTCATCAACTGCCACTTTCATTAAGCCTTTCCTAATCATCCCATCTGCTAGCAGTTTCCCTATGCAAAATTGCCTTTTATTTTTTTTGGAGGGTATTGATATTGCATTTACCTCTACATGTATGTCCTCCCCTAGTAGGTTATAACCTTCTTGAGGGAACATATTGTTTCACTTTTGACTTTGTATCACCAGCACTTATGTTTTCACATCAACAGCAAATGATACCTGCCACAAAATAGACAGTAATCACTTATAGAGTGATCAAGAAACTGTTTTGTAGAACCCTGATGCCTTAAACTTCAAGAATTTTCACACTAGACTACATCATGATAAATGGTGGCAAATATCAGTGGGATGATCTTGCTAAAAACACATAAACAAAAGAATAAAGAAGGGAACTAAAATAACTATCTGTGAATTGGGAATCACAATATCCTTGACCACGTCACATTTCTATAGTTTATGAGAGCTTGGACTCATAAATGTTCTAAAAAGCCCTATAAAAATCAGACCAAAATAACCAACATGCTAACAGGCCTGGCAACCCACAAAAAATTTTTAATTCAGTCAATTAAGGATTTGTTTTTCCAAGAAAAATATCTTAGATTTTTAGATGGGAATTATTAGAAAATAACATTTCCTTGAAAGAAATTTTTCTTTCATTTTGTTCTGATAGAGCTCGACAATTCCAAATCTAAGTGAGTGATGCTTACATAGGATTCATATTACTAAATTACAAAAAATAAATATGTTGACATTGCTTTTTTTTTAGATGAAATAAACAATCATTTCATAGTCTGCAAGGTAGGACAAAGTGTGAGTGAAACTTAGAGTTACATCCTGGAAGAGGTGACCAACCGTTGCTGATACATTTTGTCTTATTTCCACTAAGTGGTGGGTGATAACCTTCTTTGCATGGATATAAGCTTTCATCCTCTCCTCTATATTTATATTTTTGAGGGTATACATTCCCATTAGCTAGGTGTGGGGGAATACACATGATTTCTAAAAAGAAACATGTGATTACTTCAATTAAGGTACAATGGCAACTAGTCTATTAAGATTATGAAATCCACTTAAATAACACAATAGATTTTAGTCTCACTTCCAAAGGGGATTTAAATTCCTCTTCATTCAGAATGGTTAAATCATGTTATATTCTCATAAATCAAATGGTCTTTCTGAAAATCAGTATATATGTCAAAGGTAGATGACTAATTTTCACATCATTTGAATATAAAATATATTGAGTTTAATGTTTTCTTTGATGATGAGAAGGTATTTCACAATCTTTTAGTACCTCAGAATCAACGTTGTGAATATCAATTGTTTTCACATATAACAGAAGAAAAATGATGTTTTTAGCTTTCTTGTTTTAAGGAGTTTTTTTTTTCTGGATCATTGGAAATTTACTGCTATATTCATGATAGACTTTCTCTATTTTCATCTCAGTCAATACCTCATCTGACCATGTATTCTGGGCTGTGCCACTTGCTGTTTTTGACATGATAGCGCTGGAGGACTTAGAAATCTTATCACATGGCATAGGACAGCCCATGTAACAAACTTACACTATCTCTTCCCTCTCTGTATCTCTTTGATGCTTCTTCCCATTCTTCCCCATGTATGCTGTGAGTGCTTAGCTCTCTGTTTTTCCTCTTTGTATCTTCCACCTACTAGTTACAATTTTGTCTGCTAGAATAACACAGAATGAATCCTCTCTCTCTTTCACATAGAATCATTCAAATATTAGAAGACAGTAACCACATCCTACTTTGGTTCTTTCTTCTACAAACCAAAAATCCTTCAGCTCTTCAGCATCTTACTCATCCACCTTTGGATCCACACTCATTTGTCACTAGCCCTTTTAAAATGTGCTGATCAGAACTAACCACAGTATTGGGAATTTAGTCTTTCTAGTGAAGACCCTCATAACTACCCTGATCTGGGTACTACTACACTTGTTTTAATACTCTGATGGCTTTTTTATTCTGTAATATAGCATTGCATTAGGACCAAAATGTAGTTTACTTTGATTTAGTAGATGTGTTTAAACTGATATTGCTTAAGTTTCTGTGATGAGATTGCCAGTTGTATGCCAGCTCCTGTGATTTGAATGCATTATAGTGTGCAGTGAACTAGACTTAGAGGCAGAAAGGCCTACATTCAAGTCCTGCCTCAAATATGTGCTAGGTGTGTGGCCATGGACAAGTCACTTGATCTCTGTCTGCCTCAGTTTCCTCATCAGTAAAAGAAGGATATTGGACTCAGTCTATACAGTTCTTTCCATCTCTAAATCTTACTTTCTATCACTAAATGCTCCTGTGGTCTTTAAATGTCTGACAAGAAAAGATTAAGAAACTGCCAGAAAACATACCCATCTTTCTTATACTGCTTACTTATTTTTGTATCTCTTACCTTACTTTTGTCTTTTATATTTGTTGAAGATTCTCATTTAATAGCCATTTCTTTTTTTTTTTTTACCTTTCATCTAGGATTCTCTGCTTATTTCTTTTTCTTTTTTTTTAATTAATTAATTTGTTTGTTTTTAGTTTTCAACATTCACTTCCACAAGATTTTGAGTTCCAAATTTTCTCCCCATCTCTCCCCTCCCCCCCACCCCAATATGGTGTGCATTCTGAATACTCTTTCCCCTTATCTACCCTCCCTTTTATTACCTCTCCCTTATCCCCTGCCCCTTCTACTTTCCTATAGGGCAGGATAGATTTCTATACCCCATTGCCTGTGTATCTTATTTCCTAGTTGCATGTAAAAACAATTTTTAACATTTGTTTTTAAAACTTTGGGTCCCAAATTCTCTCCCTTTCTCCCTGCCCACCCACCCTAATTGAGAAGGCAAGCAACTCGATACAGGTTATACATGTGTAGTCATACAAAATACTTCCATAATAGCCATGTTGTGAAAAACTAACTATATTTCCCTTCATCCTATCCCACCCCCCATTTAATCCATTCTTTCTTTTGACCCTGTCCCTTCTCAAAAGTGTTTGATTCAGATTACTCCCTCCCCCAATCTGCCTTCCTTTCTATCATCACTCCCTCTCTTATCCCTTTCCCCCCTATTTTCCTGCAGAGTAAGATAGATTTCTATATCCAATTGAGTGTGTATGTTATTCCCTTAAGCGAAATCCAATGAGAGTAAGATTCGTTCATTCCCTCTCACCTCCCTCCGTTTTCCTCCATGGTAAAAGCTTTATGTGAGGTAAATTTACCCCACTCTACCTCTCTCTTTCTCTTTCTCCCAGTACAATCATCTCTTACTCCTTAACTTTATTTTTTAGATATCATCCCTTCATATTCAACTCACTCTATGCCCTCTGTCTATTTCCTTCCAACCACCCTAATACTGAGAAAAGTCTCATGAGTTATAAATATTATCTTTCCATGTAGGAATGTAAGCAATTCAACTTTAATAAGTCCCTTATGATTCCTCTTTCCTGTTTACCTTTTCATGCTTCTCTTGAAAGTCAAATTTTCTATTCAGCTCTGGTCTTTTCATCAATAATACTTGAAAGTCCTCTATTTCACTGAATATCCATTTTTCCTCTGAAGGATTATATTCAGTTTTGCTGGGTAGGGGATTCTTGGTTGTAATCCCAGCTCCTTTGATCTCTGGAATATCATATTCCAAGCCTTCTGGTCCCTTAATGTAGAAGTTACTAAATTTTGTGTTATCCTGATTGTGTTTCCACAATATTTGAATTGTTTCATTCTGACTGCTTGCAATATTTTCTCCTTGACTTGAGAACTCTGGAATTTGGGTATAATATTCTTAGGAATTTTCCTTTGGGGATCTCTTTCAGGAGGTGATTGGTGGATTTTTTCCATTTCTATTTTACCCTTTGGTTCTAGAATATCAGGGCAGTTTTCCTTGATAATTTCTTGAAAGATGATATCTAGTCTCTTTTTTTGATCATGGCTTTCAGGTAGCCCAATAATTTTTAAATTATCGCTAGGGTAGTGCCAGGTGAGCACTGATACTGTACTCTTTCATCTTCATGATATTCTGCTTTTCCATCATTCACTTTCTGTCTAAGGTCTGTATCAGGTGCTTCTTCACATTTTGAAATTAAAGAAAAGATGCAAAATCTACATTTATTCCAAGGGGGTTATGAAATAAAGAATGATTTTAAAATGATTCAAATTGACTTCTGGTACTCTGTGGCCAAATGTCTTTCATTCTTTGGTTCATGCAAACATAGAGACCAAAACACAGTAAGAAGTAGAACAAAAATTAACCCAAGAAACAGTATATTTTCTTAATTTCCCTGCAAGCTCAGGTTAACTACAGATTCTAAGAAGCGAACATTCTGTTCCATTTTCAGCCTACCACATGCTACAGTGTAGGAAGACCATAGTAAAAAAATGATCATGAGATGGTATATCATCAAAGTGCTTCCTTCCCAAGTGTAAATGACCAAGATATTCTGGAGGGATTTTGTTTTGGACATGGTTTCCATTAGCTTTCTTCTAGTCTAGTGCCATATTTCTGTCTAACATCATCAGGGAAGTTCATTATCCTCTCTTTGTAAACATCAAAGTTCACAGAGGCTTGTGCAAAATCAGTAAACAAAACCTGATCAAGTCTTTTCCTGTAATTTACTGGACTTATTACAAGATATTTAATTTAGAGAAATCACTTAATAAACATGGCTACAGTAGTTCAGAAAATTTTTGTATATATAGCTGATGTTCAGTGCCATACAATTGTGACAATTCTGGCCACCCAAAATTTACCTATTACTTTCAGTTTTGTATAGAGCTTGACATATATTACCTCAATTGATCTTCCCAGGAACTCTATGAAGTAGCTATTATTATTACCTTCATTTTGCAGATGAGGAAATAGATAGAAGTTAAATGCCTTGCCTAGGGACACATAGCTAGTGTTTAGGGTGGGATTTGAATTCAAGTATTCCTGATGTCAAGCCCAGCACTCTTTCCACCATATCCTAGATCTCCTTTGCTCATGCTTCCTGGAAGACCTTACTCCAGTAATCATCAGTTTTCCCTCATGCATCTTCAGTCCTTCTATTTTCACCACATCCTTCCTATCTGCCTACAAATATGTTCAGTGCAGCCCATTCCTAAATGGAAGTTGTCCCTTGACTCTTTGAAACCACCTAGTACCATTCCATGTCTTCTTCCATTTCACTGCCACAATTCTGGAAAATGTTATTCATATGAGAGGCCTCCACCTCCTTACCATAAGCAACTCTATTATCAACTCTATTCTCTATCATCAACTGTTGCAATATGGCTCTACCTCCAAAACTCTTTTGAAATTACTTTTACATATTCTGTTTACAGAAGTGACCCCTGTTTTACATAACTTGGGATAATTCAAGAAATTCTATGATTTTTCCATTTGATTCTATAAACAATAATTAGCAAAGGAGTTGCCATAAATAGCCAAATTGGTACTGACTTAGAGTTTATAATCATCTGTTCCTCCTAAACACTTGTTTTGATTAACTACAACTGTGACCCAGAAAGGGATCTTTCACTCACACCTACCTGAGCAAGGATGTCCCTCCTTTGGTGGTCTTCTCTCTCAAAACCCTATCTCCCTCAAAACCTTCAAATTCATTGAGAATTCCTTGATGAATTAACCCGGATGCTGCTGTCTTGTATCATGTTTTATATTTGGCAGCCTCCTCCCGCTTTCCAAATCACTGTCACTCAGACATAAAGATTCTGGTCACCTTGTGGAATTATGATTAGAAGTCTTGGGCAACCTAGTATCTCATATTAGAGGGACAATATGTTCAAAGAGTCCCTCAGATCTTTAAAAAAAAGACCTTAGTGGCTTAGAACTACTAAGTGGGGTAGGAACTTTCCAGGATTACATTAAATTTTGAAGGAGGCAAAAGGACCCTTACTATTCCAATCCCAGACATAATGATACATTTTCACTAATAGCTCAATAGGTTGATGATCAGTCATCTTTCATTAAACCTCATGTTTTAAAATCACAGCCAAAGTTCAGCAAAGTGTGTCAATAACAGAATGGGCAGAGTGCTTCCTGCCACCATCCCTGGAGTGCTTATTCATGTGAACAGTCATTTTCCCCGAATGCCACTGGGGAGGTTCAAAACTCTTACTTAATTTCTAAGAATTGATTTATCCAGGTCTGTATGATGGTGCAGCTAGGGAGACTCATAGGTAAAGGTAGAATCCACTAATTTGGGACTGACCACAGAGTGGGATCTAATTGCATCTGGTTCAGGCTTGCCATAAGGTATATGGGAACATAGGGATAAATAAAGAACACCAAACTAAATAAATTACAGTTTAGGAATCATTCCATGATTTTATTACCCTTTCCCCAACCCTCAAAGGTTATTTTGTTGCACCAAATATATGAAGTTTTCTATTTTTACTAACTATAAACTTTTAATATTAAACAGCAATACAACTAAGCTTATTTAGTAACATTTCATTTACATAATTCCAATGCATAAAAGAATATAACTTTTGAGTCTATGGCAGATTTTTAAATATTTAGTATTATATTTCTTATTATTGTTTACTGAACTTTAGATTTCCTTTACATTAATGTACTATAATTTGTTTAACTATTTCCATTTGCTGAGACTTTAAAATTATTTCTGGCTCTTCACAATTACATGTAAGATTTCTATTAAAACCTTAGGGTATTTTTGCATGTTTTATGACACAGGATATATGACCACCAAAGGAATTATTGAGCCAAAAGCTATGGTTTGTTTAGACTTTTAACTGTGTTCTGCCAGCTTGTCTTCCTTAAAGTTTCTACAAGTCTGCAGTTCAATAAAAATTATCTGCGCTTCCACAAGAATTGAATGAGTGTACCTATTTCTCCAGAGCCTGCCAGCATTGAGTTTTATCACTTTTAATATTTTTTGCCAGTTTGATGTTTCTAATCTAGTTTCCTTTGACTACTGTCAGTATATTCTTTCTTCTACTAGGTCCAGTACTCTCAGTTCTCCACCTAAAAATCATAAAAGTCTCCAGATTTACTTCCAAGTAATTCTCAAATTCTGTCTAGCATTCAAGTGGCATGGCAGTATTCTCTATTGCATCACAAATAACTCCTATCTGTGTAGAGGCAGCTAGGTAGTTCTGTAGACCTGAGTTCAACTACACCTTCAGACACTAGCTGTATTTCCCTTAGGCACCTTATTTAGCTCTGTTGCCTCAGTTTCCTCAACTTTAAAATGAGGATAATAATAACACCTACTTCATATGGTTGTAGTGAGGAACAAATGAAATAATATTTGGAAAATACTTCTCATAGAGTAGGTGCTTAATAAATCCTTATTCCCTTCCCCCTTCCTGTGCCAAACTGCATTAATGTTTCTTCCCTAAATGTATCCTGTACTTCTGAAATTAGTTGCTTTGCTCATGTAGAACCCATAGGCCTGAAATGTCATTCTTCCCTATCTTAATCTATTGAAATCTTGTCCATCTTTTGTCAATGAATCAATTGAACCATAAGCGTTTAGACTCACAATGAGCCAAGCAAGCATTGTGTTAAGGGCTAGATCCAATTCCAATGGTATTTCCTCACAGAAACCCAAAATTTGAGAGACAGAAGGGACTTTGTAGCTACTTTAGTCCAATCTCTTGATGCAGTTTCCCCCAACAAGGAAACTAAGTCCCCACACCTTGTACACATCAAGTAATGATCTGTGATGTAAATATCATGCCCTGAGATCTCACATTGGTTTTATATCTCTTCAATATATTTATCTTATCTTACTGTTGATTATGGTTGTCTATATTTGTGACTTTACCCTTATCACTTCAATGATGGCAGAAACTGTGTGAACATAAGGGTTAAACCTTGTGTCTCTTTTGGTACCTTACCAGAGTAAGAACCAGAGCTCTGAACACAATCAATTCTTACATATATTAGCTTTTTCCATCATGAATCCTTAGGATTTGTCTTGCATCCTTGTATTGCTGAGAAGAGCTAAATTATTCATTGTTGATCACTGTATAATGTTGCTGTTACTGTGTACAATGTCTTTTGGTTCTGATCACTTCACTTTGCATTAGTTCATATAAATCTTTCTAGGTTTTTCTGAAATCCACCTGTTCATCATTTCTTATAGCACAATAGTATTCCATTATAATCACATATCACAATCCTTTCAGCCATTCCCCAATTGATGGACATCCCCTCAATTTCAATTCTTTGCCACCAAAAAAAGATTTGCTATAAATATTTTTGTACGTGTAGGTCCTTTCCCCTTTTTTATGATCTCTTTGGAATATAGACCTAGTAGTGTTATTGCTAGATCAAAGGATATGCACAGTAATACAGCCCTTTTGGCATAGTTTCAAATTGGTCTCCAGAATGGCTAGATGAGTTGACAACTCCACTCACAGTGCATTAGTGCTGCAATTTTCCCACATCTTCTCCAACATTTATCATTTTTTTTTTCATATTAGCCAATCTGATAGATATGACACGGTACCTCAGAGTTGTTTTCATTTGAATTTCTCTAATCAATAGTGATTTAGAGCACTTCATATGCCTATGGATAGCTTTGATTTCTTCATATGAAAACTACCTGTTCATATTCTTTGACCATTTATCAATTGGGTAATGGCTTATAGTCTCATAAATTTGACTCAGTTCTCTACATATTTGCAAAATGAGGACTTTATCAGGGATACTTGCTGTAAAGGTTGTTTCCCATCTTTCTGCTTTCTTTCTAATCATGGTTGCTTTGGCTTTTCTTGTGCAAAATCTTTTTAATTTAATGTAATCAAAATTATCCCTTTTACATTTCATAATGTTCTATATCTCTTGTTTGGTCATAAATTCTTCCCTCCTCCATAGATCCAATGTGTAAACTATTCCTTACTTTCCTGATTTGCTTATGGTATCACCCTGTATGTCTAAATCTTGTACCCTTTTTGCCCGTATCGTGGTATATGGAGTAAGATGTTGGTCCATGGCTGGTTCTGCCATACTGTTTTCCCACCAGTTTTTGTCAAATAGTGAGTTCTTATCCCAGAACCCGGAGTCTTTGGGTTTATTAAATAGTAGGTTACTATAGTCATTGACTACTGTGTCTTGTATATCTAACCTATTCCACTGATCCACCACTCTCTTTCTTAGCCAGTACCAAATAGTCTGATGATTACTGCTTTATAATACAGTTTTAGATCTGGTACAGCTAGGTCACCTTCCCTTACATTTCTTTTCAATAATTCCCTTGATATTCTGGACCTTTGGTTCTTCCAGATAAATCTTGTTATTATTTTTTCTAGCTCTATAAAATAATTTTTTGGTAGTTTGGTTAGTATGGCACTGAATAAGTAAATTAATTTAGGTAGAATTGTATTTTTTCTTATATTAGCTTGACCTACCTGTGAGCAACTTATATTTTTCCAATTATTAGATCTGACTTCATTTGTGTGAAAAGGGTTTTGTAATTGTGTTCATATAGTTCCTGAATTTTTCTTGGCAGGTAGACTCTCAAATATTTTATATTGTTTACAGTTATTTTAAATGGAATTTCTCCTTCTATCTCTCGCTGCTGGGCTTTGTTATTAATATATAGAAATGCCAGTGATTTATCTGGATTTATTTTATTTCCTGCAGCTTTGCTAAAGTTGTTAATTATTTCAAGTAGTTTTTTAGTTGATTCTCTAAGTATACCATCATATTATTTGCAGAGAGTGATAGCTTTGTTTCCTCATCGCCTATTCTAATTCCTTCTATTTCTTTGTCTTCTCTTATTGCTAAAGTTAATGTTTCTAGTTATTGATATTGAATAACTGTGGTAATAATGGACATTCTTGTTTCACCCCTGAGCTTACTGGGAATGCTTCTAGCTTGTCCCCATTACATATAATGCTTGCTGATGGTTTTAGGTAGATGTTGCTTACCATTTTAATGAAAACTCCATTGATTTCTATCCTCTCCAGTGTTTTTAATAGGAATGGGTATTGTATTTTGTCAAAAGCTTTTTCTGAATCTATTGAGATAATCATATAATTTCTGTTAAATTTGTTATTGATATGGTCAGTTATTCTGATAATTTTCCTAATAATTGAACTAGCCCTGTATTCCTAGTATAAATCCCTCTTGGTCATAGTATATTATCTTTGTGATGAATTGCTGTAATCTCTTAACTAACTAATATAATGTAATATAATATAATGCAATGTAATATAATATAACTGAATATAATATAATATAATATAATATAATAAATATAATATAATATGATATGATATAATACCACCTCCCTCAATTTGCCCTCTCTTCTACCAGTCACCTCCCTTTTCTTTCCCCTTTCCCCAACTACTTCTTCACTCCCTTCTGCCCTTCCTTCTGTTCCTTCCCTTTCCTTTTCTTTTCCACCTACTTCCCTATAGGGTAAGATAGGTTTTTATAACCACCTGAATATGTATATTATTCCCTCTTTGAGCCAAATCCAATAAGAGTAAGGTTCAAACAATGCTCTCCCCCATCCCTTCTTTCTCTCTATTGTAATAGGTCTTTATGCCTCTTCATATGATGTACTTTACCCTATTCTGCCTCCTCCATTCATCTTCTCCCAGTATAATCCTTTTTTTATCCCTTATTTAATTTTTTTATCATCTCATCAAAGTCAACTCATACCCTTACCCTCTGTCTATGTATACCCCTTCTAACTGCCCTAATAAAGATACAGTTCTCAAGAGTTATAGATACCATCTTCCCATGTAGGGAATTGATTAACATGATTTTTTTCTGCCTTATTTACTTTTTTATGTTTCACTTGAGTTTTTTATTTGAAGATCAAATTTTCTTTTCAGCTCTGATTTTTTCATCAGAAATGATTGAAAGTTCCCTATTTTATTGAATGTCCATCTTTCCCCCCAAAATTTCATGATCAATTTTTCTGGGTAGTTGATTCTTGGTTGTAATACAAGCTCCTTTGCCTTCCAGAATATCATATTCCAAGCCCTCTAATCCATTAATGTAGAAGCTACTAAGTTCTTTGTAATCCTGACTGTGGTTCTATGATATTTAAATTGTTTCTTTCTAACTGCTTGTAATATTTTCTGCTTGACCAGAATTATCAAATTCTGGAACTTGACTACAATATTCCTTGGAGATTTCATTTTGGGATCTTTCAGGAGGTGATTGGTGGATTCTTTCAATGGCTATTTATCCTTCAGATTCTAAGATATCAGGGTAGTTTTTCTTAATACTTTCTTGAAAGGTGCTATGGAGGTTTTTCTTTTCTTTTCTTCTGTGTTTGTGTCTTGGTCTTCCCTGTCACCATAATAACTTTCTATGTTCAGATTCCTGTTTTGTTGTTTTCTGCTCATCTTCTTTTGTTTGTTTGTTTGTTTTTTGGCCTTTTTCCTTACTTTCAAATTTGAGCTCTGCTCCCAGGGTGGAAAGGGCACTGTATCTCCTTTCTTGTGCTAATGGCTTCAGGCCTTGGCTATTTATCTGGTGCTACACTAATGTTGCCCTGAGGCCCAAGGGGGGCCCTCCTGTCTGGTGCTGCACTGCAGGGTTGAAATTGGGGTTGGCTGGCACTGTTGGTAGCTTACCTGTTGCTGAGCTAGGGTCCTAGTGGTGGTTTCTGGTGTGTTCTGAGGGCCAATGGGGTGTTTCTGCATTTCCCAGTGGCTACACTGAAGCACGTGTGGTCAGGCCTCCGGAGGCTGCCTGTTTGCTATGCTGAAGTATGGCGGGGCTGGTGCTGGCTGGCAACTGCTTGTTTGCTTAGGCACGTGTAAGGTTGGTGAACACCTGTTTACCTAGAGCTGTGCTGAAGCACATGATGGATCTTGGAGCTGGCTTGCTAAGGCACATGGGGGTGTCCTGGTGTTGGTGTTGCTTCACCACACTGGGGCTCAGGATCTTTCAATTTTTTGCTGAAGTGGGGCTTGCTGGGATGCTTCCTGTCCTGGGCTGTGCTCCTCTTTCACCCAAGTGAGATGGACCTTCCTTTCTGATCCTCCATGTTTCTTGGGCTAAAAGATAGTTTCATCCAGTCTTTTCACTGATTCTGCTATTCAGGATTTGTTTTGGGGTTCTATTTTATAGTTGTTTGGAAGTGAGTATGGGAGAGATGCAGTGGTTTAATGCTTACTCTACCATCTTGACTCCCAGAAGACTATTTCATTATTTTTGAAGTTGGTCTCAGCTCCTAGGGTGGAAGGAGTACTATCCCAAGCTTCTTGTGATGGAGGCTACAGGCTCTAGCTGTTTGTTTGTAGCTGTGCAGGTGCTGTCCCAAGGCTCCCAGGGAATCCTCACGCTTTACTGGAGCAGTGGGTATCTGGCATCTTGTCTGGTACTTCTCTGAGGGGGTGGAGTATGGGGTGTGGCTGGTACTGTGTAGTGCCATTGTGAGTGTGTTTTGGTTGCTCATTTGGTGTGCTGAAGGGCTGGGCTAGTGTTGACATCTGCCATTCTCCTCATGCTATGCTGAGTCATGTGAAGAGGTCTGTTGCTTGCATCTGGTTGTTCACTTGGTACTACATTGAGGAGCATGAGGGACCCTCGTGATGCGCTGGGGATTGCCTGGTGTTATGATGAGGTGGGGGTGGAATGTGATTAGGGTTGGGGGTGGGTAGCTAGTGTGGTGCCTGGCTTGGCCAGGTGTCATAATGAGGATGAGGGGGTTTGGGAGGAGAGAAGCTAGGACTGTGTGGAAGTGGGAGTGGGGTAGATGCTCACCAGCTGCTATAAAGGTGCTACAAGGCGTCTGTCACTGACCTGTGCTAGGGTTCAGGGCCTCCTACTGGCTTGCTGAGGCAGGGCCTGCTGCTGGAAAGGTAAGACTGGGCAGCCCTGGGTTTTTTTTACCCAGGTGAGACAAACTTTTCCTGTCAACTTTCCAAGTTGACTTGGGTTAGAAAATTGTTTCACTTCATTTTTTGCTGGTTCTGGCATTCCAGAATTCATCTTGGGGTGCTATTCTATACTTGTTTGGTGGCAAATATGAGAGAGTTCAGGTGATTTCCTGCTTACTCCACCATCTTGGCTCTAGGAAGTGACGAAAGGTAATTTCAGGGGAAAGGCATTAGAAGTGTTTTGAGTGGGTGGAGGTGGGGGAAAGACAGAGAGAGGTTTTTTGCAGAAAGCAATATATAAGTTGAGTCTTTATAAGTCAGGAAAGTTTAGTATATGGAACATCATTCTTAAGAGCCATCCATTGTAAAGGAGATGGAGTGTTTGTTTTTTTTTTTTTAAGAAATAGCAAGCAGACTAGTGTCGCAGCATGGCTTCATAGATGAAAGGGAGCAAAGAGTAGAAAAATAGGAAGGAGCCAAGTTGTGAAAGGCTTTAAAAGCCAAGCTGGTTTTCCTCTCACCTCCATCCTCCTTCCATCCAATATATGGATATATAGATAGATACATATGTTGTCCTTCATTCTTGAAGAAGACCAAAATGACATCACTATACTAGAAATCAAGTTGCAGTGTCTGATTGTGGCTGATCAGATCAATACAGTCTTGGAATACTCTGCCACAGGTCAGGCACAAATGATCCATGTGGATTTTTTAGGGTGGATTCTCTATATTTGTGCATCTCATGTTTCTTTTGAGCTACTTCAATTCTATTTTGCTCCTAGAGCACAGCACCTTCTCTGATTAGGGCATGGCATGCTGGGCAGTCAGTCCTGTGCTAGTGTCTCCCATATCAAACAATCAATTCCAAAGTTCTTAAGATAGAGAGACTTTGATAGTGTCCTTGTATCGTTTTTTCTGACCACCATGTGAGCACTTGCCCTGTGTGAGTTCTTCATAAAATAGTTTTTTTTGAACAATGTGGCCAGCCCATTAGAGTTACACTCTCTGCAGTAGAGTTTGAATGCTTGGCAGTTTAGTTTGAGAAAAGACCTCAGTATCTTGTATCTTCAGAATCTTCCTAAGAAACTTCAAATGGAAGTGATTCAGTTTCCTGGCATGGTGCTGATATACTGTCCAGGTTTCACAAGTATACAGCAATGACATCAGCACAACGGCTCTGTGGACCTTCAGTTTGGTAGTCAGTCTGATACCTCTTCTCTCCCATACTTTCCTTTGGAGCCTCCCAAACACTGCTCTGGCAATGTGTGCATCCACATCATTGTCAAAGTGTACATTGCTGGAAAGTACACTGCCAAAGTAAGTGAACTTAACCACAGCATTCAAAAGTTCTCCATTTGTTGTAACTGATAGTTCTATGTATGGATTGTGTGGTGCTGGCTGATGGAGCACCTGTGTTTTCTTGGTGTTGTTAGGCCAAAATTAGCACAAACAGCAGAGAATTGGTCCATACTTTGTTATATCTCAGCTTCAGAGGCTGCATTGAATGCACAATCTGCAAATAGAAAATCATGCACCAACACTACCTCCACTTTGGTCTTGCTTGTAGCTTTTCCAAATTGAAAAATTTACCGTCAGCTTGATAGCTGACCTTGATGCTGTGTTTGTATTCCTTGAAGGCTTTTGACAACATGGATGAAAACATCATGCTAAAAAGCATGGGAACAAGCACATTGCCTTGTTTCACTTCATCAGTGCATAAAAGCATCATCCATTATCCAAAACCCAGGCAAGCATGCCATCATGAAATTCACGTATAATGCTGATGAACTTCTCCCAGCAATCAAATTTTGACATAATTTTCCATAAGTCCTCATGACTGATTGTATCAAAGGTCTTGGTCAGATCTGCAAATATTGTGTACATACCTCTGTTCTACTCCTGGCATTTCTTCTGGAGTTGTTGGGCTGCAAACACCATATTAACCATTCCTTAGCCCTTTCTGAAGCCACACTGGCTCTCAAATAGATGACTATCTTCCAGGTGAAGGATCAGCAGATCAAAGAAGACTGACAAGAAACTTGCCAGCAAGGGCTAAGAGAGAGACCTCCTCTGTGATTGTCACAAGACAATCTATTTGCTTTACCTTTATAGAGATGGACAATGAAAGCATCCTTGAACTCTTGGTGGATAACCTCCTCTTGACATATAACCCAGAAAATTTCAGTCAGCTTTTGTACGAGCAAGGGACCCCCCCCAATCATGTAAATCTCAGCTGGAATAGAATCAGTACCAGATGAAAGGAGTCTAATGGCATTTAAAACCTCTTCTTCAATTAGAACTTCTGCTCTGGAGGGATTGACTTCAATGAGATAAATGGTGAGTGGCTTCAGCATTTATTGATGACAGTCTGTTGAGAACACTATGGTTGTGTTCAGCCCATCTCTCTAGGATCATGTCCTTATCACTAATCAATGTGGCTCCATCAGCACTGAGTAGTTGAGATGCATTGTAAGTCTTTGGTCCATAAATAGCCTTCAATGCATCATAAAAGCCCTTTGGATTATTACTATCAGCATAAAACAGAATTTCATCTGCCTTTTTATTGAGCCAAGAATCCTGCATCTCTCTAAGTTTCACTTGTACTTTACTTTTGATGGAATTAAATGCTGCCTTCTTAGCGATGAATGAACTATCCTGCTTGTCAACCCTGTGGAATTCTTGTTTTTCTTTTAGCAGCTTCTGAATTTCCAAATCATTTTCATTGAACCAGTCTTGATGTTTGCAAGTGTACTGACCCAGATGACCAAATGCAATGCTACACACCAAATCTCTGAAAGCTGCCCACTCCTTTTCTTCTCCACTGTTGCCAACTGTGTGTTGGTTTAACTTTTCCTCCAAGTTAGCAGCAAACTGTTTCCACTCAAGAGAAGAGCTCTAATCTATTGACATTAATTCTTCTGGTAGTTATTTTTCCATGGGACCACTGCTTTTGTTGAATGTGAATATTTAGCTTGGAGAGGATAAGTCTATGATCAGTCCAACCCTCTACATCACACATTACTTTTATAATTGATATGATAAATTAGGTTAAACGTTTTCATTATGTTAAACCATCCCTGCATTCCTGGTATAAATCCTACCTGATAATAATGTATAATCTTTGTAATATATTGTTATAATCTTTTAACTAATATTTTATTTAGGATTTTTGGATCCATATTCATCAATGAAATTTGTCTATAATTTTATTTTTCTGTTTTTCACTCTTCCTGGTTTAGGTATCAGTATCATATTTGTTTCATAAAAGGAGTTTGGTAGGATCCCTACTTTTCCTATTATTCCAAATAATTTATTTAATATTGGAATTAGTTGCTCTTTCAGTGTTTGATAGAATTTACTTGTAAATCCATCTGTTCCTGGTACTTTTTTCTTAGGAAGCTCATTTTGGCCTGTTCAATTTCTTTTTCTAAAATAAGTCTATTTAAATATTTTATTTCCACTTCTGCTAATCCAGACAATTTATATTTTTGTAAATATCCTTTGTTTTCACTTAAATTGTTAAAATTTTGGGCATATAATCGGGCAAAATAGCTTATGATTGCTTTAATTTCATCTTTGTTGGTGGTATAGACTTCCTTTTCATTTTTGATACTAGTGATGTGGTTTTCTTCTCTCATTTTTAAACTCAAATTAACCAATTGTTTATCTATTTTGTTGTTTTTTCATAAAGCCAACTCCTAGTTTTATTTATTAATTCAATGTTTTTTACAATCAATTTTTTATATTACCCTTAATTTTTTAGGATTTCCAATTTAGTGTTTAATTGGAGATTTTTAGTTTGTTCTTTTTCTAACTTTTTAAATTGCACACCTAATTCATCTGCTCTTTCTCCATTTTATTAATGTAAGCATTTAGAGATATAAATTTTCCTCTGATCACTGCATTTGCTGTATATCATAGGTTTTAATAATAATAATAATTTTATTATTATCATTCTCTTTAATGAAATTATAGATTCTTTTTATAGTTTGTTCTTTAGCCCACTCATTCTTTTAAGATTAGGTTTGTTAGTCTCCAATTACTTTTTACTCTATGTTTCTGTGGTCCCTTATTAAATACAATTTTACTACATTTTGACATATTTTTAATATTTCAGGTTTTCTGCTTTTAACCATAAAATTTTAATGTACAAATATATGGTCAACCTTTGTTAAGGTACCATGTACCACTGAGAAAAGGTGTATTCCTTTCTATTTCAATTTAATTCTCTCGAGATATGTGTAATATCATAGGCCACATTTCAAGGGCCAAGAGGAGTGCTAAGACTTGTGGCTGCAGAAGAGAATGGTCTCATCTTGGGTAAAGACCAGAGCACAGGGCAGAAGAGCAGAGACCATATCTCTCCTTAGAACATACAAATTTGAAAGCACTGAAAAATTACAGATCCCCTCCCCCCCAACTAGCTATGAAAACAGCAGCACAACAAACCTGAAGCCTGGGACAGGGTCTTCATTATTCTGAGAGAAGAGCCTAACTTTAACATAAAATTAAAAGTTAAGAAATAAGGTGGTGGAGTGGAAGGAAAGAGGGAAAGAATACAAAATTAAAAGTTTTTAAAATTAATTAAAAAAATTAAAAACAGGGGTGGAGCCAAGATGGTGGAGGGAAAGCAGTGACTTGCTAGAGCTCTCCCCCAAACCCCTCCAAATACCTACAAAAAATGGCTCTAAACAAATTCTAAAGCAGCAGAACCCACAAAAAAAAACAGAGTAAAACAAATTTCTAGCCCAAGACAACCTGGATGGTTGATCAGAAAGGTATATCCCGCTGGGCTGGGAGAGGAGCCCAGTTTGGCGTGGGCGTGCAGGCCGCAGCGAACCTAGAGCAGGCCTCAGACAACTGAATTGCAGGCAGCTGTGGTGGTTTCCAGACTTCTCAACCCACGAACACCAAGGACAACTTAGAAGGTCAGTGGGAAAAGTCTGTTACTGTGGTGAGAGAAGAAACTAGATCTCAGCCGCCCTGAGGGCAGCGGCTGGCTTCTGAGCTTTTGGCCCACAGACTGAGGGGGAATTGAGTGGCTGATCAGAGAAGGATTGCAAGGATCTCTTTGCCAGTGCTGAGGCAGGAATCTCTTGCTTTGCCCATGCTTGGATCTGGGTCACAGTTCTGAGGGGCAGTCCTGGGGTGAGGGGGAGCACTGGCATGGTGGAGCTTGTTGTGGTGGTGGAGAGGAAACACCTTGCCCCTTATCATAGCACCTTGGAAGAACTGACACTTTTCAGGTCCCCAGAAGTATCTCTGAAAACAGTTATACAAACCCCCAAAGCTTGGGATGGTACATTCTCCACATTGGAAACAGACTCTTACCTTAACAAAGAGTTTAAAACTCAAATAATTGGTTGGGATCATGAGCAAGCAGCACAAAAAGAGTCAGACTCCATTGTCTTACTTTGGTGACAAAGAAGATCAAAACATACAACCAGAAGAAGAAAACAAAGTCAAAGCTCTTACATTCAAAACTTCCAAGAAAAATATGAATCAGTCCCAGGCCTTGGAAGAGCTCAAAAGGGATTTTGAGAAACAAGTAAGAGAAGTAGAGGAAAAATTAGGAAGAGAAATGAGAGTGATGCAAGAAAATCATGAAAAGCAAGTTAACAGCTTGCTAAAGGAGACCAAAAAAAAAAAACTGAAGAAAATAACACCTTAAAAAATAGCCTAACCCAAATAGCAAAAGAGGTCCAAAAAGCCAATGAAGAAAAGAATGCCCTAAAGAGCAAAACTGGACAAATGGAAAAGGAAGTCCAAAAGATTACTGAAGAAAATACTTCCTTAAAAATTAGAATGGAGCAATTGGAAGCTAGTGACTTTATGAGAAATCAAGACACTGTAAAACAAATCCAAAAGAATGAAAAATTAGAAAACAATGTGAAATATCTCATTGGTAAAACAACTGACCTGGAAAATAGATCCAGGAGAGAGAATTTAAAAGTTATTGGTCTATCTTAAAGCCATGATCAAAAAAAGAGCCTAGACATCATCTTTCAAGAAATTATCAAGGAAAACTGCCCTGATATTTTACAACCAGAGGGCAAAATAGAAATTGAAAGAATTCACCGATCTCCTCCTGAAAGAGATCTCCAAAGGAAAACTCCTAGGAATATTGTAGCCAAATTCCAGAGTTTCCAAGTCAAGGAGAAAATATTACAAGCACCCAGAAAGAAACAATTCAAGTACTGTGGAAACACATTCAGGATAACACAAGATTTAGCTGCTTCTACATTAAGGGACCACAGGGTATGGAATATAATATTCCAGAGGGCAAAGGAGATAGGATTACAACCAAGAATCACCTACCCAGCAAAACTGAGTATAATTCTTCAGGGGAAGAAATGGTCATTCAGTGAAATAGAGGACTTTCAAGCATTCTTGATGAAAAGACCAGAGCTGAATAGAAAATTTGACTTTCCAATACAAGATTCAAGTGGAAAATGAAGAGGTAAACAGGAAAGAGAAATCATAAGAGACTTATTAAGGTTGAACTGTTTACATTCCTGCATGGAAAGATGATATTTGTAACTCATGAGACCTTTGTCAGTATTAGGGTAGTTGGAGGGAAAAAATTGTATGTTTTATGTATATATATAGAGATAGATGATAGATAGATAGATAGATAGATAGATAGATAGATAGATAGATAGATAGATGGATGGATGGGTGGATGGAGGGCACAGGGTGAGTTGAAGATGAAGGGGTCATATCTGGAGAATAAAATTAAGGGGTGAGAGAGGATTATACTAGGAGAAGGAGAAAGGGAAAGGTAAAAAGGGGTAAATTATCTCCCAAAAAAAAACCAGAAAAGAAAAGGCTCTTACAGTGGAGGGAAACTGGGGGAAGGTGAGAGGAAATGAGTGAATCTTATTCTCATAGGATTTGACTTAAGGAGGGTATAACCTACACACTCAATTGGGTATGGAAATCTGTCTTACCCTACAGAAAAATAGGAGGAGAAGGGGACAAGAGAGTAGGGGGATGATAGAGAGGAGGGCAGATTGGGAAAGGGGGTAATCAGAAGCAAATACTTCTGAGAAGGGACAGGGTCAAAAAAAAGAATAGAATAAATGGGGGGCAGGATAGGATTAAGGGAAATAGAGTTAGTTTTTCACAGCATGTCTGCTATGGAGGTGTTTTGCATAACTGCACAAGTATAGCCTAAAAAAAATTAAAAACAAAATCAAAAACAAGAAATTGTTCTACAATTTTGAGCTAAAGGATCATGTAAACAAATAAAAAAAAAATCAATGGTATCACTGTGCCCTTCAGGCTGTTTTTCTACTCAGGATAAAGTCCACCCATTCATGAGGCCAGGACCAGTGAGCAAAAACGCTTTCCTTCACTGACCTTTTGCAGATCAGAGAGTTTTCTGTATCCCTCAAGACAATCAGGAAGAAGAAGCCTGAGGCACAATGATTCCCTCTTTAATATTTTAACATACTTCAGTCTCAGAAGAAAATTAAATGAACTGTTCTGAAGTTGAGTGAGAGCAAAGGGGCTCCTCTCTCACAAATCCTCAAAAGTGTACAAAACTCATCCATCTCTCTGGT
The DNA here is from genome assembly GCF_900497805.2 of Vombatus ursinus. Lineage (NCBI taxonomy): Eukaryota > Metazoa > Chordata > Mammalia > Diprotodontia > Vombatidae > Vombatus > Vombatus ursinus. Next base: position 7,187,898 of record NW_020954687.1, read on the forward strand.
GTTATTCTTCATGATACGGCTTCACATATTTTTAAAAAGCAATCATGTATCTCAAAGTCTTTTACTAGATAAATATCCTCAATTCTTTTAATCAATAGTATGTCAGAATCTTGATGTCTACCAATATCTTAGTTATCTTTTGGTGGACAAGGTCCAGTTTATTTTTATTTTTTTGCTAGGCAATCACAATTAAGTGACTTGCTCAAGGTTACACAGATTGTACTTCCTAAGATAGAGTGCCTAGAATTGAGCAAAATATTCCAGGTGTAATCTGAACAAGACAGAACAAGATGGTCTATCACGGGCTATGTTCCTTCTGTTAATGAAGTGTGAGGTGTCCATGTAAGCCGTGAGGAAGGTGCTGACTTACATTAGTAGATGGTGTTATTCACTGGAAATTGCCTGAACTGATGAAATCAAAAGTCTGGTCAAAAGAAAATGGTCCAATTAGCTTTTGTGTCTGCCAAGTTGCATTGCATTTCCTCATCCTCTACTTCTCAGAATCCTTAGTTTCCTTCCATGCTCAATAAGGTTCAACCTCTTCTATATAGCCTTTCTAAATCTCCTCAGTTAAGTCACCCTTTCTCAATTATTTTGTGTTATAATTTGTATACATATGGTATTCATCCCCTTTTGCAACATTCTTTAAGGGCTAAGATGTTCATTAGTGTTTTTATCACCAGTGGTTATTGGTAGCTTTGCTCAATCCTTATTGAATTGAATAGAAAAATATTAAACTAGCAATCTATTAAAAAAGTGAACTATTTTTATGTGATGTGCAATCTAGCTGTGTTTCTTCTTAATTGTCATTGTAAAGTTGATTTTTTAACCTAAGTTTATAGATTTAAATTTATTCTTATTAAATTTAATCTGAATGGATTTAATCTGATGGTCAATTTTTTTTAGGCAATTGGGGATAATTTACTTGCCCAGGGTCACACAGCTACTAAGTGTCAAGTGTTTGGTCTGAGGCCAGATTTGAACTCAGGTCCCCCTGACTTCAGGGCCAGTGCTCTATCCACTGTGCCACCTAGTTGCCCCATGATGGTCAATTAAGTCAAGTATTTCCAAGATCCCAGTTTTCTCATTTAATGTATTAATCAGAAATTTAATAAACATGTTATCTGTGTCCTTAACCAAGTCACTAATAAAAATTGTGCTAAGTATATGACCAGGATAGATCCCTGAAGCACTCAACTAGAGAGTTCTCTTCAAGCTGATAGCCACTCATTCATGATTAGTCTTTTATCTGGGAATTAAACCAGTTGCAGACTCAACTAACTGAACAATTATGTAATTCACAATTCTCTATCTTATCCCCAAGTGTAGTAGGAGGGACTTTGTACAGTGTTTTGTCATGCTAGGTAAACTCTACCTTCGGTATTCCTGTGACATACCGATCTAGTAATCCTGTTAAACAAAGGAATTATATGGGTCTCACATGACCTGTTTTTGAGGTAGACATCCTCTTTTTGTGATCTTTGCTTCTGTTTCTAGATATTCCATAATTTTCCTCTGATGATACATTAATATATTTTTCTAGGAATGAAAGAACATGTTCCTAGTTCGTGGCTTGTAGACTCCACAACTTCAATTAAAAAAAAAAAAACAACTGGGATAATATTTGCTTTTTCAGCAGAACCTCTCTTGGTCTCTATGATCTTCTGAAAATCAAGAACAATCATTAAATATATCAATAAAAAAAAACACTCACCTTTTTAGATACAACGAGAACCTGAATTTTAAACATAACCAAATGGATTTCAGACCCCCAGACATAATTTTCTTTCCCAGATGACTGCTAATCCTTCCAATTTAGTACAGAATAGACACCCTGGCATTTGCTCCCTGAGCACAGGGAGATGTGATGACTCCAGGAAATTAAATAACTCAATGTTTTCTTATAGTGAAGATTTTATTGCTACATATTGACTTTTTCTTAACTGTTTCATGCTTTAGTTTTTGCAGTTTAAAAAGTGAACATGAAGTGGTATCTTTAGGCAATGTATAAGGAAGGAGCCATAATCTCTTAATGAGCAAAATTAAAACAATTTAACTGTTTTTGACAAAGGAAAAAGAGATTTTTAATCAATTGCTAATAAATATTGAAATATATAAGGTATCAAAATATGTTATAAAACCCAAGTCATGTCTTTTGATAATGAGGATTTGTTAAGAATGGTTCTTTTTTGGTGGTGGGAGATAGGGAATCATTTGTCCTAGAGATTTTGAAGAACAGATCAAACAATAATCTATTTTGGATGGTTTTGCTGTGGTATTCTTGAAGTGAATTGAGTATTTCTCTCATCTTTATAGCCTGATGATGACATTAATATGTTACAGTAATAAAAATATCACAAATTAGGAATAGAACTCATATCAGAAAAGCTCAGGATTGGTATAGAACTCATTACAGTGAAAAAGTTCTATTATATGCAACTGAGATAATTTATTTCCCCTTCTATACACCTTGCTCTAAGTGGAGGTGATTTTGGAGCTTTAAGAAATCCACTAATACATGAAAATTCAATCTCTTGTCCTATGCTTAAATAAAGTTTTTCAGTGTCTCTCTATCTAAGTTTTATGTTATTTTTCATCATCATTTCTTTTGATACTATACATGCCTCTGAAAGATGAAAAAATATATATTACAATTGATGATAAGTATGTGCAACTTTACATTTTCCAAAATAATGAGGAATATAAAAGACATTTCTGTAGTGAAAATATAAATAATTTTCTCCTCCAATTCTATTCACAATGCTGAGCAATGAGGTACTAAATTCTGAATAATAACATATGATCAGAGTTTAACCAATCTGGGTGGTGGCTTTTTCTCTGCCCCCAGCATCTAAAAGAAGATATGCTCCCTTCCCACAGCAGGGCAGTGACTACCATCCCTGTGTTTTTCTGTCCATATCCAAATTAGGGTTGGAGAAAAAGGCAAGGTCTGAGAGAAAGATTAAGGGAGCAGCATTGCAGGTGACTTTGTTGCTCTTTAGTGGCTTAAGCCTTGTCCGATCCTTCACGACCCCATCTGGGATTTTTTTGGCAAAGATACTGGAGTTGTTTGCCATTTCCTTCACCAGCTCATTTTACAGATGAGGAAACTGAAGCAAACAAAGTTAAGTGACTTGCTCATGGTTACATGGCTAATAAGTGTTTGAAGCTGGATTTGAGCTCAGATTTTTCTGACTCCAGGCTCAGAGCTCTATCCACTATATCACCTAGCTGTCCGTGTTGTAGGTAAGGTACTTAATAAATGTTTATTGATTTATGGATTGAGAAGTTTTGGCAGACAGAAAAGGCAACAGACTATTCTCTCTTCATTTTCCACACTGTTCTTCTTAGAATTTACCTACTTGTGTTTCATCCCTACCTCAGACCTCACCATACTGAATGTGCCACAGATGCTAGAATTTTTTATTATTGTTCTGCATAATCTACTTGAAGGTCATTCTCTCTGATTTAGACCAGATATTCCCATTCTCACATATATTGCTCATTCCATACACTCTCATATTTGGTTAGACAGCTTTGAACCAGGTAACTTCGTATATCTAAATAAATTGTAATACTATTCTGGCATCTTTATTCCTAAACGCACTTTGCTCCTTTTGAATAACTGGACACTGATAGAATTACCAGGGCGTAGTTATACTACTGTTGTTTCCTTCTTAGGAATATAGGACTGTTTGTACCTTGATGGTTTGGTGGAGTGAACACAACCTTTTTCTGAGCATCAGGATGAGATCTTGTTATGGTTTGGTGGAATGAATGCAACCTTTTTCTTTCTTTTTTTTTGGAGTGAATTTATTTTATTTTTTTAAATTAAAAAAATTTTTAAAATATTATTTTTAGTTTTCAACATTCACTTCCACAAGATTTTGAGTTCCAAATTTTCTCCCCATCTCATCCCTCCCCCTACTCCAATATGGCATGAATTCTGTGTTCCCCTTCCCTTAATCTGCCCTCCCTCCTGTCTCATCCTCCCTTCCCTTATCCTCTTCCCCTTCTATTTTCCTATAGGGCAGTATAGATTTCTATACCCCATTTCCTGTATTTCTTATTTCCCAGTTGCATGTGAAAACATTTTTTTAACATGTGTTTTTAAAACTTTGGTTTCCAAATTTTCTCCCTTCTCCCTCCACACCCACCCTCATTGAAAAGACAGGCACCTCGATACAGGTTATACATGTGTAGTCAGAACTCAACCTTTTTCTGAGCATCAGGATGAGATCTTGCTAAGTCTGGGGCAACTTTAGGCAGGCAAATCCTCCCTCTAAGCAATTGGGTTTTGCCTGGTGAATACTACTGGAAGCTATGAACATGTAGTATAATTCCTTCACAGAGAAGCTTCTGCTTATTATTTCAAATGTTCATGCCTTGGTCTCTCAGGGAAATTCTGCCTTTGGCAATAAGGCAAGGAGAAAATGAAGGGATTCACTTTTGAGAAAAGAAGAATAGCTACAGATGATAGGAGCATATATTTAGAAAAATGAAGAGAGTCAAAAAATTAATCAAGAAAATGTAGTTTTTCAATAATAGGTAGCTATAAGAAAAAAAGCCTACAAATCATTAGCATTTCCTAGATAACTAATGAAACAACAAAAAATTAAGAAAAAGAGAAATAATATTAATTAAAACTTCAAAATGTTACATATACTCAGCATTTAATTTCAAAGACATATTAAAAAGTATATGCATAATTATTATACACTTCTTTAAAAATTAAGAATTACATAATAATCCTACATGCACATTATTGTCAAATTAAAGATGGCAAAATTATCAAAAACTTGTTTCCAAATTTAATGTAATACCAATCAAAATATTAAGGGTCTACTTCAAATGATTGGAGAAAATGACAAAAACATTTCCCTATAATAACGAGTGAAGAAGAATGTCAACTGGGATTATGAAAAAAAGAAAAGAAGTGTTGCTAGATATCATATTATACAGTAAATAAGTAATTTCCTAAAATCATTTAGTATTGAATTAAGATGAAAATTGATAAGTGGAACAGAATAGCTCACTTACAATTACAAATCTGTGACAATTTCAAATTTTTTGGAAATGTTTTATTATGTCATGATGAAAAATTATATCAGAAACACAAATCATAGTCTACACCCTGTACTATTTATGTAAATATCACCTATGTTTAGTACCTTGTATATACTTTTTCTCTCTTTTACTTGGTGTTAGATCCTTATATAAACTCCCATAATTTATCAGCATTTCATTTATGATGTCCATGCTGATTCCCAAATAATAAATGGAAAAAGGGAATTTAAAGGTAATAGAATCTTAACTGGAATTAACCTCAGAGAATATCTATTCTCAGCCAAATATGTGTAATAAGTTTCTTCATTACAACTTTGAGAAGTGGTCTTCTGGCTTTCTCAGGAAGTGACTGTTCCAAAGTCTAGCAAAGTGAGTTATAATTTTCCCAAGTATCATACTCATGGTGCTATGTAAAAGTTAAAGTGGATATAAAATGGTGTAAAGGGTAGCTAATTTGTTCTCTATTTTCTAGTATGGAAAATAAGGAAAAGTTCTTGAGTATAAGGGGAAGGAAACGCATGATTTTTTTCTTTAAAATTACTACTCTTGGAAACCAAGGCACGATCAAATTGGAGTGAAAAGCCTGTGCTATACATTTAGTCATGTAATAACAAAAAGAATTCTTAAGTAGGGGCATGGTAGGGCTTAGTATGTTGGAGACATTGGCCATGACAACAAGCATAGGTATCAACTAAGCATTTTTTTGAGGTTTACCATTGAAGCCTGCTTTGTTTGTTGAGATTTGCTCCTCTACAATAATACTCCTGTGACATTTTAATTATAAACACCAACTGATCATGTCCTTCTTTAATGACATTTTCCTTGTACTAAGAGCGTATTTAGCACATACCTAGGCACATTGGTTCCTTTGTCCAGAATCCATTTTTGCATGTCACAAATCAGGAACCCTGTAGTACATAAAATTGTTGACATTTGTACTACACTCTTGATTCTGGAGCATATTCAGATAATGGGAAGGAGAGGATGTCTCCATTACTAATAGATGGAGGTAGTCCACAATTAAACACTTCCTCTGAGAATGGGAGAAAGTTTTTTATTTGGTTAAAAAGATAATACAGATAGGAGATTGAATTAAAACAAGAATTATTAATTTGATAACTGTCCCCTCTCCTTCAGTTTCTCAAGGTACTGAATCCTGCTATACTTTTATTCAAATTTTAACTTGCATTATGGTGATTTGTGTATATATCTCATCCTCCACCCATACCACATATGATAACTTAATATTATAACATAATATAATATAAAATAGCATAATAAACAACCATTTGTTAATGAGTCTGATTTGTTTTGGTAACTTGTATTGTTGCTATTTAAACCATTTCCCTTATTCATCATTGCATGGAGATGTTAAGATTTACATATAATAAAATAATCCCACAATTTCTGTATCAAATGTCCTGTGTCAAATCTAAACTTTGAGGTTCCTGGGTATTATTTCTGGGAAGGATCATTGATGTACCAGTTCTTTCTCTTCCAGAAAAAGTTGTCATTTTATTGAGCAGTTTGCTTTGTGTTTCATTGAAGGACACTTATTCCCTCAGGTGTCTTTTCAAGCAGGTGTCTTTTTCCTCAACCTCTTCTTTTAACCAGCTTTTTGCCTCAGCCAAAGACCACAGTGCAGTCAGAGAAAACTAAAGAGGATAGCTGTCATAGATTTCCATTTTTCTTTTTTCAAGCCACAATATGTTAAAGTTATGACAGGTGGTCATAGAACAATTGGAAGAAAAGGAGGTATGATCAGGGATTGCTGAAGGATGCCCACATGTCAGATTTCTAACAGATGGAACTAGTTTGCCAGCAGGAGAAACAAGTGGTGCTTGAATATGGCTAAAATGTCATCCAGACAGAATGGAACCAGACAATTGGAAGGTTAAGAAGGTTAATAGGAAGATTAATTTTAGAGGTTAATGAAACCAAAATACTAAGGGGTGCAATGACTCCTGTGGAGGCCCATGCCACAAATGTGGCCACTGTCCCCTTTGATTTGCCTTTAAAAAACAAACATAATATATATTGAAGGCTTCCAATGCAATAGGGTTACTTATAGGTCCTTTTACAGTTTGTATCAGTAGACCATCCTTCTTTGGTGCAGGTAATTTTGTCTTGATTATTTGGAAGACTGTAGCCATTATTACGTTCAAGTATTATTTCATCACCTTCCTTATAATGACCTTTTGTTGGCCAAAAATGACCATTTTCTACTGAATAAAGGAAACACTCTCCTGTAGATGAGAAAATTAAAAAATAATTAGAGTATTAAATAGTTAATGTGTTGAAAGAAGAAAGGCTTGTAACCATCTTTGTAAGAAAATGAGGACAAATTATAAAGGACAAAATATTTCATTAAACATTTGTTCAATGTAAGGTCAAAGAATAAGAATTATCAATTTGTCACCAAACATTCACTAAATTCCTATCATATTTAAGTTTTGTGACTCAAGTGTAGAAGACAATAAGAACATACATGTATATGTATGGATATGTATATATCCATATATATGGATATATCCATATATAATATACTTAATATAAAGAGAATGAATAAAATGAATATAAAGTAGTTAAATACAAAGTAGAGTGAGAAGGAAAGTAAAGCACTTTTGGGGAAGAGGAAAAATTTCATGTAGAAGGTGTTATTTTGAAGAGAAGGATTCTATGAGGTAAAGGTGATGAAAAAATGTTTTCAATGCATGGGTGTGGTCATGAAAGTTAGAAATGGGCAAGAAGAATAGAATGACATTTTAGATACCAAGAAATAATGAAAATAGAAAAAATAAAAATAGAAGAGAATCTAAAGTATCTTATTAGAAAAACAATTAATCTGAAGAACATGTCAAGGAGAGACAATATAGGAATTGTTTTTGTTTAGCCATTCATTCCTCAATTGATGGGCATATGCTTTTTTTCCAGTCTTTGATGCCACAAAAACACTTTTATAAATATTTTGGTGAATATAGAGCCTTTCTCTTTGTCAGTGATCTCATTGGGGTTTATACCTAATAGTAAAATCTCTGCAACAAAAGGTGTGGACATTTTAGCCACTTCATTTTCTTATCATTATATTTCCTTCCAGAATTATTGTAATAATTCAAAGCTCCATCAAAAACATATTAGTATGCCAGTCTTCCCTCACTTCCCCTCCACATTTACTATTCCTATCTTTTGTCATCTTTGCCAATTTCTTGGAGGTGAGGTGAAACCTCACGGTGGTTTTGATTTGTATTTATCTTATTAGTAATGATTTGAAGGCTTCTCTTTTCTATCCATTAATAGTTTACAACTACTTCAGCTGCCTTATAGCCATTGGAACAAATTGTTCTCATCTGCCTATTCCACTGGGGGAAGTCTTCACATGCTTGGGCCAGACATCCTTCTAACTCACCAAGAAGTATGAAGCCTTTTGATTACCCTCAACCTGGTTTAACTGTCTTCCAAGATATATACATTTAATATTGATATAGGTTTGCTTATGAGTCATTTCATCAAAATATAATTTTCTTATTTTCTCTTTTTTAAGAGATGGCATCCTTGGCCATGGTCAATCATGTTGACTTTTGTCTTGCCACTAAATTTCAATGACTTGAAGAGAAAGTGAGGTTGAAAACTTTCTGCAACTCAGAAAGAAAGATAGTATGCTTTGCCATTCAGAAGTCATTGTATTCAGATGCCATTAGTTCTTTCTGTGGAGACAGATAGTATTGAGTCCTTTGAGATTGTCTTGGATCATTGTATAGCTAAGAATAGCTAAGTCATTCACAATTGTTTGTTGTACAATTGTTCTATTACTGCATAGAATGCCCTTCTGGTTCTACTTACTTCACTCTGTGTGGCTGGGGGCCATAGTTATAGCTTAGGAGTGGAGAGGGGAACATTGTTGAAGTGTAAAAGGATAATTTCAATTCTTTTAAATTAAAATTTTCTTGTATAAATAAAACCTATGTAGCCAAGAATAGAAGGAATGAAAAAAAATTGAGGGAAAAACTTTCATAGACAATCTCTCAAATACGATGTGATGGGGTTGGAATATTGCTGTGCTGTAGGAAACAATGAGCTGGCTGATTTAGAAAAACATGAAAGGACTTGGACCTAAGAAGGAAGATGCTATCCACCTTCAGAGAAACAGATGGCAGGTGGAAATAAGCATAGTATGGTCTTACATATGTATGTTTGAGTGTATATGTGCATATATATGTATGTTTATACACACACACACACACACACACACACACACATATATATACGTATATCCACACTTAATTGTAACCTTCTTTAGGGTGGGAAGGAGGGTTGGGAAAAATAAAGTAAAGAATGCACAGCAGAGAACAAAAGAAAACCAACAAGGAAGCAAATAAAAGCTGAGCAGCTTTGAAAACAATGTGTAGTATTTATTATATAGGTTTTCTTGAAGTGGCAATTTATTGTTTTATATTGAATCCTCTCTTATAGTCTTCTATGTAAATGACATTTTTTTCTTTTCTCATTTTGTATTTAAGTTTAAAATAAAAAAACCCAAGAGGTTATTTTGCCCCCTTTTAAAATCTCTTTTGGATGCAGACCTAGTAGTGATATTGTTTGATCACAGGTATGAACAGCTTTATAACCCTTTGGGCATAGTTCCAAATTGCTTTCCAGAATCATTTCATCAGTTCACAACTCCTCCAATAGTGTATCAGTGTTCTAGTTTTCCTGCATTTCTTCTAACACTTATTATTGTCCTTTTCTGTCATAATAGCCAATCTGATAGATGTGAGGTGGTACCTGAATCATTTTAATTTGCAAAATAATCTTTCTTCTGATAGACCATGTCCAACATATACCATGAGGGAATCCCATTCTGCTGTAATGTTCAATGTGGACAACATAAAGGTCTCAGTTATATGAAATGTTATTTCTTTTTCAAATATAATCTGGGATTTCCTATCACTTGTGTCCCTTTCAAATAGTTTAATGATACATACTCACTAATGCATATTGGCATTGGAGATCATCGTTCTGCAGGACATGAAAATGTTATCCAATAGGATGAGGCACATCCATGAGCAGATACATGATTTTTATTACAATAGTAGATTTCTTTTTCAATAAATGGTGGAAATAAACTTCAATGGTATTCCTGGGTTTATCAATATGACTTAAAAAGTTTTCCATTTTCAATTTCTAGATAATAACAAGTTTTCACTTGGGGGAAAGTGAAGTAAAAATAAATTATTTTCCTTATTAATAATTTAACTGGGTAATTTTAATTTCCTATTATGAATAAAACTACAATATAGTATAACTGCATTATTTTCATTTGTGATCTTAGAATATATACTGCTTTAGAACCATAAAGTTACAAGGAATTTAAGATATCTCAATTTAATTCAACACTTATTTTGAAATGCCTATTACATACAAGACACTATGCTATGCAATTAGGATGTAGAAATACAATATTCCTTTCCTTTGAGTAATTATATTCTACTAGATGCTCTGATGATGATACCCTCTAAATTGTATGAGACAGTTGGTTAACTTACCTACTTTTAAATATTCCCCAGGAGAGATCATACAAATTTGTCAGTAATTGATCCCAGTATCAAACATACTCTGTAGAAACTCCAAAAAGTTTTGAATTTCCCAATTGTTCACCCCCACCCCCAGAAACACAGTTAGTTCTGCATAAAATATGAAAATATCATTTCCACCCTAGCAGCATCTCCTTTATGAATGAACAAACAAACATTTAAGTGATTTCTTTCAGGAACAAAGCTTATTCAAAGTTGGCTGGGAAATTACAATACCTAAAGACATTAAGATGTGAAGGTTAGGATCTAGCTCATCACTCCTCCTTAGTCTTCTGCTACAACTACATCTATCTTTTCATTAAGTATTAATATCCTCCAAAGCTCTGTCCAGGGACATCTTGTCTACTCCTTCTTAACATTCTTGTTGATCCCTTCAGCTCTCATGGGTTGAATTAGCTCTATGCAGATTACTCTCAAATCTATATATCCAACTTTCATCTCTCCTGAATTCTAGTCCCATCACAACAACTGCCTGCTGCACATTTCCACACAACATTCACGTCAGTATCTTAGACTCAACTCATCCAGAATTAAACTTACTCTATTTCTTGAAAACTCATCCTTCCCCCATACTTTTGTTTTTCAGTTGAGGATTCTATACTTCCAATTACACAGGTTCACAACTTTGGATTCATCCTTAACCTTTCCCTTTCCCCTACCTCACAGATCCAATCAATTTCCATTTCTTATTGATTCTATTTCTATAACATTTCTTTTATCCTGGCCTTTTCTCCTGAGACTCACATAGTCACTATGCTAGTCCATGCCCTCATAACTCCTTGCCTATAAGACTACAATAGCCTCTTAATTGTCCTCGATGCTCCTAGTCTCACTTTGTCTCCAAAACATCCTCCATACAACAGTCAAATTACTGTTCCTAATAGAGAGATCTGAGAATGTCATTTGTCCACTCAAAAATTCACTAGTTCCCTCTTTCTAATGTAAAAACATAAATTATTTGCCTGTAATATAAAGATTCCCACCATCTGATTCCCACTAAACTTCAAGATATTTCATATTAGTTTCTGTCATACAATCTACATTCAAGCCAAACTGGAATAGAAGTTGGTTCTGAATGTGGCATGCTGTGTCTCATCTCCAGGACTTTGAACAAGCTGTTTCTCATGCCTGAAATATACTTCTTTCTCACTTTTGCTCTTAAAATGCTCAGCTTCCTTCAACTCTCAGGCTGCTTGTTACTTCCTACATGAAAACCCAAAGTTATTAGTGATTTCTCTCTTTTTATCTTTTATTTACTCATTTGAGCATATAATAAATGTTTATATTCAAAGCATATTATTCTCAGATTTTTTTTTTGGTGGGGGAAGCTTTGCGTCATCCTTTCTTACAAGAATGAAATTGCAGGTTGGACAAAAGACAACAGAAGGAAAACTTTAAAAAAATACATTTAGACAGAATATGGTGATGTTTTTAAAGAGATTAAAACAAGTTTCATTGTAATATTTTTAGTGTTCATAGGCTGTCATTTCTGAGTAACTCATATGAGATATAACTATAAAGTAGTAATATTATTTGTGTCTTTTTAAACATACCAAACTTAAACATCTAAATAACTCTTATCTATAGGCATTGTTTGTAATTCAATGGGGTTACTCTTGCTCAGAAGTATTTTTTTTTAATTTCTCTATTGGAAATGTCCTTATATTCAATTTATAAATCATTTGTTTTTGTAAGGAAAAAAAGGGGTGGAGGGGACCTGTGATTTCATGATATGATTTCTAATGAGTAAACTATATCTTAACAATGCAGATCACCAACTGTTTTAAATCTTAGAGTGTAACTTGGGGTATAGAGATGCTAAGGATTTTTAACAGTAACATGGGCAGCATGTTTTGGAAGTATCAACAAGTTCGGTTTTTTTGGACGAGACTTGTGATTTTATTGGTTTAGGAAACTCCTATTAAAAAATTCAATGCTGTTTAATGAGATTTACAATGTGCTTTGCAAACTTTGAAGTACTATGTAAATGGTAGCTATTAATATCATTGTTATTATTGACTGCATCTATTGGTAGATGTCTCCTCTGTTAGACTGGAGGCTCACTGAGGGAAGGGATGTCTCTCTTTTGTCCTTGCATCTTCAGCACCAGGAACATAGTAGGTCCTTAAAAAATGTTTCTCCCTCCCGCCCCCATTCATAGATTCGGTCATTCACTTTTCTTATCTGTGGAATGGTTGTAATAATCCTTGCAATTCTTACCTAAGGGGGTTTTTGTGAGGTTGAAATGAAATAACATATGTATAAGGTGCTCCTCTGACTTTAAAGCTCTTTGTAAATAAATGTCAGCTTTTGTTACTACATTTAAAAAAATTCAATGCTGATTAGATATCTTCTCTGCAGTTTATAGTCTTAGAGGTTTTCCTGGGAGGAGAGTTTAAACAACTTGCTGAGGCTCACATAGCTAGTGTAATTCAGAGGCAGAATTTAAATTCCAATCAGTCTTCCATTATGATTGACTACGTTTATAATATACTATGCTACTTCATGGTTATAATGAATGTGAGGAAAAAAAAACATAGCATAACATAATGTCCATTGACATGTGCCTATTAAGTACAGTCAGATTTTAACCTGAATTGATGCAAAGAATTTCCATATCAAAGAAATAATAGATTCTTAGGTACAAAGAAAAACAAGCAAATGAATACAATTTTAGGTCCTGGTCTTCTTTTGTTAAATATATAATCATTTCTCCAAATTCTGACCTTCTGGAATTAGCACACTTTTGTCAATCATTGAAGTAGTTTAGGCTGTCATCACTTTTTGTTTGGACTATTGCAATAGTTCCCAAATTAGTCTCTTTGTCCCAAATATTTTCCCATTCCAATTCATCCTCCAGACAACTGTTAAGGTGTTTTTCCTGAAGTACAAGTCTGACCATATCCCTCTTCTAATCATTAAACTCCAGTGGTTCCCTATCACTTCCAATATCAAACATAAACTTCTCTGTTTGGCCTTCAAATGTCTTCACAGTAGGAACCTAACTTAGCTTTCCCTCACTGCCCCTTTGGAGATCAGAGAGTTGTTTGTACATGTCAAGATAAGCAATAAAAAAAAAGAGCTCTAAGACACAAAGATTTCCTCTTGAATATCTTAACATAGTTCAATCTCAGAAGAAAGTTAAATGACATGTTCTGAAGTTGAGTGAGGTGCAATGAGGGCTCCTCTCTCACAAATCCCCCAAAGTATACTAAATTTGTAGAACCCTCTGGTGCTATTCTTCCGTGTTGTAGCTCATTACATACTTTAAGACAACACTCATGTCTCTCAAAGACTTTTACTAAACAAGTATTCTCAGTTCCTTTAATCAATCCTTGTGTGTCATCATCTTGATGCCCATCAGTGCCCTAGTCATCCTCTGTTGGACAGGTTTCTATTCATTATTGTACTTCTTAGTTAGAGTGCCCAACACTGAACACAATATTACAGACACTGTCTGAACAAGACAGAACACAGTGGGTCTATCACTTCCTATGTTCCTTCTATTAATGAAGTCTGAGATGTCTATACAAGTTGTGAGGAAGGTGCTGATTCACATTAATAGATGGAGTGATTCACTGGAAATTTGCCTAAACCAATGAAATCACAAATCTGTTCAAAAGAAAATGATCCAATTAGCTTTTGTGGTTGCCAATTCACATTGCATTTCCTCACCCTCTACTTATCAGAATCCTTGGTTTCCTTCCAAGCTCAGATAAGGTTCAACCTCTTCCACATAACCTTTCTAAATGTCCTCAGTTGAGTCTCCCTTTTCTCAATGATCTTGAATCATTATTTGCATACATGTAGTATTCATTTCCCTTTCCCCTCCTGCAACATTCTTTAAAGGCTAAGATGTTCATTAGTATTTTATCCCCATTGCTTACACAGGGTTTTGCTTAAGGCTTGTTGAATTGAATAGAAAAATATTAAACTTGCAATCTATTAAAAACTGAACTATTTTTATGTGAAATACAATCTAGCCTTGTCTTAATTGTCATTGCAAAACTGATTTTTTGAACCTGTTTATTCCTATTAAATTTATTTTTATTCTTATTTATTTTCTTTTATTCTTATTCCTATTATATTTAATCTGAATGGATTTAATCTGATGGTCAATTAAGTCCAGTGTTTTCAAGATTTATTTCTCTCATTTAACATGTTAATTACAAATTTAATAAACATGACATCTGAGTCCTTAACCAAGTCACTAATAAAAATAGTGCTAAGCATAGGGCCAGGACAGATCTTTGAAGAACTTAACTGGAGACTCTCAGTGGATAGCCTGCCACCCCTATCCCCATTCATAATTAGTCTTTTTCTGGGCATTAAGCCAATTGCAAACTCAAATAACTGAACAATCATGTAGTCCACAATTCTCTATTTTATCCCTAAATCTAATAGGAGGGACTTTGTCCAGTGTTTTATCATGCTAGGTAAATTCTACCTTCAGAATTCCTGTGATTTACACATCTTGTAACCCTGTTAAACAAAGAAATTACATGAACCTCACATGACCTGTTTTTGAGGTGACATCCTCTTTTTGTGATCATTGCTTTTGTTTCTAGATATACCATAATTTCTCTTTGATGATACATTACAATGTTTTGCTAGGAATGAAAGAAGGTTTTCCTAGCTTATGCATTGTAGCCTCCACACTGTTTCCATTAAAAAAAGGGATTTACTATTTGCTTTTTCTGCAGCACCCCTCTTGGTTTCTATGATCTTCTGAAGATCAAGAACAATCATTAAGCCTATCAATAAAAGAAAGCACTGGCCTTTTTAGATATAATGAGCACTTGAATTTTAAATGTAACCAAAGGGATTGCAGACCCCCAGAGATAATTCTCTTCCCCAGAAGAATGCCAATCTTTCCACTTTAGTACAAAACAGACATCATGGCATTTACCCTCTGAGCACATGGAGAAGTGATGACCCCAGGTAGTTAAATAACTCAGTGTTTTCTTAGAGTGAAAGTTCTATTGATACATAGTGACTTTTTTTAACTGTTTCACCCTTGACAGTTTAAAAGGTGAACATTTTTAAGTCAAAAGTAAATTGAATGAATGATGGACCAAACTGTGTGAATACAATTAAATCAAAACATTTATCACAAAGTAGAAAATGATCAAATCCTGCAGATTGAGGCTGAGCATTTGTTCTAGTCGTCATTTCCAAACAGTGGTAAGATATAGCTGATGGCATTGTCCTTCGTTATTTCTGTAGCTGAATTCATAAGGAAATAACATAACCAAAAGTAAAAATTAGTAAGTGAATGAAAATATTCAGCCTGAATAACCAAAGAATATGTATAGAATAATGGTGCTATGAAAATTCTTTGATGGTGCATTTTTTAAAAAGAATATGAATAAGTTTTGGAGGGACAAAAGACTGAATTGTTTATCAGTGATGGATCTGTTTAGCTTAATGAGACATCCTAAACTCTAGGGGAAATTTCTATAAGAACAGATTCTCAAATGATAACGTAAACTTTGGCAGAAAACAGATAGCTTTTTGTTTCTTTGTTTTTATACCTGCTCTATACCATTGTTACTCTAACTGGGTGTCAACATATTGATATAGAGCTAAGGAACATCTGAAAACAGCCCAGAGAAAATTGTTGTCAATTGCCTTATTCTCTTCAGTCTGTATAGTGTTTCCTCTCCTTTTCCCCTTATGGCCCCATTGCAACAACTCAATTCCCTGCAGAGGTTTTTCAGAGTTTAATAAACACAATTGAAAATCTGCACACAGTTGGTGGTTCATCTGTCCCTGAAAGATTTTTAAACTATTTTTTAATTCTCATTATATAATAACCCCACTAGGAACCAAACAGTGTAAATATTTTATTTCATATAAAAATGTCCTTAGAAGAGTATAAAGAATGCTAGTTTGAAGTGATATCTTTAGGTAACATAGATGGAAGGAGCCATAATCTCTTCAAGACCCAAGTTAAACCATTTTAACTGTTTCTGACAAAGTGAAAAGAGATTTTTATTCAATTGCTAAGTAAAAATTGATATATATATGTGAGCATACATATACATATATATGTTATGAAATTATGTTATAAAACCCAGATCATATCTTCCGACAATGAGGATTTGTTAAAGCTAATTTTTTTTGATGGTGGTGGTGGGATATGGGGAAGGTTGTCAATCTCTTTTCCTAGAGATTATGAAAAGCAGATCAAGCAATAATCTCCTTTGGATGGTTCTGCTGTGGTATTCTTAGAAGTGAATTGTGTGGGTTTCTCATCTTTACATTCTGATGATAACATTAAAAGGTTACATTAATAAGAATATCCAAAAATAAGAATAGAACTCACATCAGAAAAGCCCAGGATTAGTGTAGAACTTACCACAGTGAAAAATTCTTTATATACATCTGGGATAATTGATTTTCCCTTCTATGCAACTTGCTCTAAATGGAGGTGAATTTGAAGCTTTACGAAATCCCCTTTTACATCTAAATTCCACTTCTTGTCCTGTTCTTGAATAAACTTTTTCAGAGTCTCGCCATCTAAGTTCTATGTTATGTTTCATCATTATGTCATTTGATGTTGTGCATGCCTCTGAAAGATGAAAAGAATATATATTACAAATGATAATATGTGTATACAACCTTACATTTTCCAAAATAACTGGGAATATAAAAGGCATTTCTGCAGTGATAATGTAAGTCATTTTCTTCTCTTTTATTCATAATGCTAAATAATATGAAATTAAATTCTGAATGATAACACATGATCAGAGCTTAACCAGTCTGTGTGATGGGCTTTTTCTCTGCCCCCCACATCTAAAAGAAGATGTGCTTCCTGTCCACATTAGTTATCTCTTTATTTTTCAGTCTATACCCAAATTAGGGTTGGAGAAAAAGGTAGGGCATAAAAGAGAGTAAGGGAGCAGGGTTGTAGGTAATTCTGTTGTTCTTTAGTGACTTAAGTCATGTCCAACTCTTTGTGATCCCATTTGAGGTTTTCTTGGCAAAGACACTGGAGTTGTTTGCCATTTCCTTCTCCAGTTCATTTTACAGATGATGAAGATGAAGCAAACAAGGTTAGGATAAGTGACTTGCCCATGGTTACACAGATAGTAAGTATCTGAGTCTGGATTGAACTCACGTCTTTTTGACTCTAGGATCAGAGCTCTATCCACTATATCACCTAGCTGCCCATGTTGTAGATAAGGTACTTAATAAATGTTGATTGATTGATGGATTGAGAATAAGTATGGGAAAGCAGAAAAGGCAACAGTCCACCCTCTCTTGTTTCAGACTTTCTTTCTTAGAACTTACCTACCTGTGTTTCATCCTCACTCCAGATCTCACCAAATTGAACGCACCCCAGCTTCTAGAATTCTTTATTATTGTTTTGCAGCATCTACTTTAAGATCATTCTCTCTGATTTAGATGTTTCCATTCTCACATACGTTGTTTATTCCGTACTCTCACATTTATTCAGATAGCTTTGAACCAGGTAACTGTATACCTAAATAAATTGTGGCACCATTCTGGCATCTTTATTCCTAAATACATTTTACTCCTTTTGAGTAACTGGATCTGATAGGATTTCCAGGAGGTGATTATGCTATGGTTCTTTCTTTTTTAGGAATATAAGACTATTTGTATCTTGATGGCTTACTGGAATGGACATTTTCCAAGGATCGGGATCTTGTTAACTCTGGGGCAACTTCAAGCAGGCAAATGTTCCCTGTAAGTAATTGGGTTTTGCCTGGTGGATACTACTGGAAGCTATGCTGCTAATGTGTAGTGTAATTCCTTCCCAGAGAATCTTCTGCTTATTATTTCAAATGTTCATGCCTTAGTCTCTCAGGGAAAATTCTGAATTTGGCAATAAGGGAAGGGAAAAATGAAAGGAATCAGTAAGAACAAAGAAAAGTTACAGATGATAGGAGCATATATTTAGAAAACTGAAGAGACTCAAAAAATAAATAGTAGCCAGAAATAAGAAAAAAGCCTACAACATCACAAGCATTTTCTTGCATGTTTGTTCTTCATTCTTAAAGAGGACCATGACATCAGTGAGTTGATGACATGACTTGCAATTGACTTTGATTTGAGTGAGGGAGGGCTGTGCAAGGTCACTTTCTTCTCCAGAACCATCTGGGTCCAGTGGCAAGATAGAGATCAGGAAGACTGAAGATGGCACCAGATGCAGTGGGAGACCTTGGCCTTTTTAAGCTAAGGTCTTCTCAAGTTCTCACTTTGATTAAGGTAATCATGATTCAGTGAACAGGCCTCTTTAAGGAGTGAGTCAAGGAATGGTCCCTTTAATAATTTTTAAAAAATGGAACTGGGAGGGGAAGACCCTTAGGGTTGCTCATCAAAAGAGAACCAGTTTTTCTTTCCATTCACTCTGAGCCTTTCATTTTTCAGCCCAGCATTATCTAGATTACTAATGAAACAAGACAAAATTGAGAAAAAGAGAAGTAATATTGATTAAAACTTCAAAATGTTTCATGTATTTAGAATTAAATTTCTAAGATACACATAAATCTTATATGTACAATCATCATTAAGAATTACATAATAATTATGCATATAAATGGTTATGAAAAATAAAGATAGCAAAATTAACAGTAAGTCATATTAAGATTTATTATAACACCAATCAAAATATTAAGGAGCTATTTCAAATGATTAAACAAAATGACAAAAAATTCTCTAGAAAAACAAGTGAAGAATGTCAACTGGGATTATGAAAAAAAGAAGAACAATTGTATCATTGAGAAGATTGTATGATTATAATGAAAGATATCATTATATGGCAAATAAGTAATTTCCTAAAATCATTTAGAACTGGATAAGAACAGAAAACTGATATGTGGGACAGGATTGCTCATCTACAATTAGAGATATATGACAATTTCATTTTTTTTAGGAAAAGTTACATAATGTAACTATGAAAAATTGTATCAGAAACAGAAACCATATGCCATACTCTGAACCAGGTGTATAAATATCACCTAGGTCTAATGTCTTCAATAAACTTTTTATCTCTTTTACTTGAGGTTAGGTCCTTACAAAATCTCCCATAAAATTATCAGCATTTTACTATATAATGTCCATGCTGATTCCTAAATAATCAATGGAAAAAGAGAATTCAGAGGTAATAGAATCTTAGCTGGAATGAACCTCAGAAGAAATATCGATTCTCAGCTAAATATGTGCAATAATTTTCTACCTAACAGCTTTGTGGAGTGGTCATCTAGCTTCCTCAGGAAGTGACTGTTCTAAAGTCTGTCTTTTTTGGGACAAGAAAATCAATAGTGAAAATGAAATACAAATCAGTCAATTTTGCATTTCGAAAGTACATAGCAAAGTACATTAAAGTTATAGCAAGTATTATACACGTAGGGCTATGTAAAAGTTAAAATGTGTAGAAAATGGTGTAAGGGTGAGTTAATTTGTTTTATTTTCTAATACGGAAAAAAAGGAGGAGTTCTCCTTGAGTCTATGGGGAAGGAAACACATGATTTCTTTTTCTCTTAAATTATTAGTCCCAGCAACCAGGGCACGATCAAATTAGAGTGAAAAGCCTGAGCTATACATTTAGTCATGGGATAACAAAAAGAATTCTTAGATGGGTGAATGGCAGGGCTTAGTACATTGGAGACATTGGTCACGGCAACAAGCATTGGTATTAGTCAAGCTCTTCTTTGAGGTTTACTACTGAAGTATATTTTGTTTATTGAGATTTACTCCCCTATCATACTATCCTGTGACATTTTAGCTGTAAACACCAACTGATCATATCCATCACTGAGGACATTTTCCTTATGTACCGAATCTATTTAGCACATACCTAGGCATGTTGGTTCCTTTGTCCAGAATCCATTTTTGCATGTCACAAATTGGGAACCCTGTAGTACATAAAATTTTTGACATTTGTACTCCACTCTTGACTCTGGAGCATATTCAGATAATGGGAAGGAGAGGATGTCTCCATTATCTATAGGTGGAGGTGGTCCACATTTTCCTACTTCCTCTGAGGAAGGGAGAAAGAATTTTACTTGGTGAAAAAGATAATACAGATAGGAGATTGAATTAAAACAGAAACTATTAATTTTATAACTGTCCCCTCTCCTTCAGTTTCTCAAGGTACTGAACCCTGTTATGCATTTGTTCAAATTCTAACTTGCATCATAGTGATTTGTGTATATGGCTCACCCTCCATCCATACACAGATTTTCCACCCTCCACTTCCACAAGTCCCACCACCTCAATTCCACTATACTACTTTACTCTCATCTTTTGTAAAGGGCTTATGGAGTCTGTTTATCAAACAGTCAGTAAGTATTAATTCAATACCTTCTATATGCAAGGCACTGTGCTATGTGCAATGCTGGGTAAAAGAATAAATAGGGCCAGTAGCCAGAGGAAAGAATCCAAGAGGATAAGCATTCTTCTTGGTAATAAGGACTAATGGAGTAGCTAGTTGGCAGAATGGATAGAGTGTCAGGCCTGGAGTCAGGACGATCTGAGTTTAAATATGGCCTCAGCTAATAAATTCAGGAATTTGAAACAGAGTGAAGTGAGTGAGATGAAGAGTAAAAAATTGGAGCAGCTCTACATAGGGGCTTTTGCAACACCACTAAATCCTCTCAGGAATTTTTCTCAGGAATAATATTAGATGGTAATAGTGTAAATTTGGGTCCTAAATACTAGTTCATATGTTTTACTTTGTTTTGTTTTGTTTTTACAAAAATCAGTGTCTGCTTTGCTGCCCCTCCAACTTGATGAAGAAAATAATAGTTGGCTTAGGTAATGGAAGTCCAAATAGTGGTAGACTGGTAGAGCTAATTTTTTAACATATATAGCTTGGTTCTATATCTAAAATCAAGTAAGCACACTCAGCTTCTCTGCCAACTATTTACTCAATAGCAATACAGTTTTCATTATATTCTAGAAAAAAAGGGGTAGAGGAGAGGAAAGAGTATTTGCAGTGCTTCTTTTTTCACCGGGGTCCTATGAACACTGGCTGCCAATGTCTTGCTACTATGTGTAATGAATGTCCTAGAGAATGTGGAAGAAATAAGAAGCTGCTGCTGATTTGTCTTATAGGTTAATCATTGCCAGACTCTTCCATCTTCTCTGTGTTCAACATTTTAGGTAGTTTACATCTTATTCCAGCACACAGAATTGCACTATACAAAAGAAAAGCCAATCCAAAAAAGACAGGTGCCCAAAATCACACTGTCTCATCAAGACGGGGGAAAAGTCCATTTGCTTCACAAATTCCCTCTTCTTCCTTCCAAGACATTCAGCTCTGTGATGAGCATTTTCATAAGATGACCAAGAAAAATTTCAGGCCAGAAATTCGGATTTGCTTTGTTTTCATCTATTCTCTTCCAGAAGTTGGAAGAAAGGCTGATAATATTCAGGGTTATCACTTTGAGCTGCTCTTGTGCTTTCTCCACAGGATCAAATATAAAATCTTTTTGGTGTTCAAGACATTCATAACATTCTCTCTCTCCCCAAACACCTTTACAGTCTTTTTGCTTTACCCCCATACACTCTCTGGTTCAGTGACACTGATTTCCTTACTGTTTTTTTAATAATAAATTTTTATCTTACCAAATATTTCTCAGTTATATGTAATTTTTTTAACATTCATTTTTTAAAATTTTGAGTTCCAAATTATTTGCCTCCCTTCCTCCCTTGCAGTTATTTTAAATGAAGTTTCTCTTTCTATCTCTTGCCACTGGCCTTTGTTGGTAATATATAGAAATGCTGATGATTTATTTGGGCTTATTTTATATCCTACAACTTTACTGAAGGTGCTGTTTCAATGAGATTTTTCATCGATTCTCTAGTGTTCCCTAAGGATACCATCATGTTGTCTTCTAGTTTATTCCTATTACAGATAATTTGCACTGATGGTTTTAGATAGCAATTACTTCACTGCTTCCTTCACTTGAGTTCTTTAAACTCTCACCTTCAATAAGCAGCCTTTCCTTCCTTTTGCCATTGTCAATTTATCCTGTATAGATCTTGTTTTTACATAGTTGTTTACATCTTGTGTCCCCCATTAGGCTGTGAGCTCCTTGATAGCAGGGACTATCTTTTGCCTTTCTTTGTAATGCTTAGAATAGTGCCTGGCACATCATAGGCACTTAATAAATGTTGATTGACTGATTGACTGCTCATCAGCTGTTGCCTTTCTTATGTTCAGGTTTTAAAGTCTTTTAGAAATTTGGGAAAGGAACCCAAAACATGATTAATGATTACAAAATATTTAACAGATTCCATGGGGAGATAAAAAGTGCATATGAGTCAAAGTTCAAAGATGTATAAGTGGATTATTCTTCATTTATCTATTATATTTATCAATAACATCTGTAGCCTTTCTCTGTTTTCATTTGTTATCTGTGAATTGAGAATACAGGTTCTGCTTGCTCCATAGGTATCATGGGGGTTGAATGAGAGAATATATCTCAAAGTGTTATGAAGAGAACAAAAGCTATGGGGAAGGTAACCTGTGCAAAGTAAAAGAGGTAATAAAAAAAAAGTAGAAGCTACTGGCTTCTGCAATATGAGATAGAGAATTAAAAGTATGAAAAGAAAAGGTATGGCTCGGGTAGGAAAAGTGATTTTCAAAAATGATAAATGATTAATTTAAAAAAATCATTAATCAGTCTCATTTCTCCATAGTCTCCATAGTCATGACTTGTTAGCAAGAGAGATGAGAATGAGAGAGTCATGACCTTCCTTTATAACCTACAATTGGAAAAAAGTTTTTTCATATATCTCTACTTGGTAGGATAGCAAATTAGTGACTTTTAGGGGAGCACACTAAACCTCTAGACTGGTGATTGTTAACTATGGCCCTCAGTATAAAATGAAGCTGCTAAAGAATTCCATGGTCACTGTGATAAAAAAATATTTCTTGCTCCCAAAGAGCCCAAATACAGCTCTGTCCTAATAAATTTATAAGATGTCGTCTTGCAAAAAGAAAGTTTATATTCTCTGACTAAACCTTTTTAAATATTTATCTCGCGTAAGGCCACTCAGGGCCCTCTCACTGAAGGGCCTTTGTCAGGATACTTCTATTTCTGTTTTTCAAATGTTACTAAGCTTTTTTAAAAATATATTTGTTGGTATTCTTTCGTACTGATGTGATATCACCCTAATCCTTGGCCCCTTCTCTCAGCTCCACCTGTCCAACTCCTTTGTCCTTTTCCATCAAGGCCCACAATAAATGCCACCTTCTCTAATAAATGCTCACCTAATTCTCTTCTCTATGAGTAATTTCTTCCTGCTCTTGAGAAACAGAAAACTTTATCTCCATCATTATTCTTTAATATTTTACCATGTATTATAATTAGGGATGTCTAGACCATTTGAACTCAAAAAGACTTTAAAGGAATCAAGTCTAACCTTCTCATTATATAAAAAATGAAGAAATTGAGGACCAAAGAGGTGAAGTGAGTTCCCAAAGAAACAAAGTCCATGGTAGATCCAAACAAAAGTCCACCATGCCACAGCAGCCTTCTCACCCTGGACTTTCATTCTTCCCTATGGCCTTTTCATTTTCAAGACCGCTCTGCATTTTTTTTCTCTGATTGGTCAGTTCCTCTCAGAACCTCCATTTTAAAGCAAGTACCCAGACCAGTCATATTTATTCCTTTATTCCTCTTGGAGCTCAATTCCTGATTCTCTATCCTTTTTCCATTCCCTTTTTTCCATTCCCCATTTCAATCTCTATTTTTCCTCTTCCTTTCATGTGTTAGTGTTCCCCCATTAGAATGCAGTCTCCTTGAAGGCAGGGATTGTCTTTCTTTTTTATTGGATTTGTACTACTACTGCTTCGTCCATTTCTGGGCACAAAATAACTGCTCCTACTGCCTTTTCATCGCTATCTTATTACTAAGCGCTTTAAAAATAGTGACAATTAACTTATTCTTTGTATTCTCATACCAAAAAGTCACTCAATACTTATGCGTTGAAGGTTGTTTAGTTAAATATCCCTCAATTGTGGGTCCATTCTCACAAAAGGATCTAGTTTTGACTTTTAATTGCTGTTTTTAAACCAATATTTACAAGGAACCTGTAAACTCTTTGAAATTGTTGTTACAAATTGTGTACTTTTTTATCCCCCTGGTACTTTTCTTCATTTATTCATAGCAAAATTTGTTACTATACCTTTGCATTGAGGAAGTTCTGACCATGTCTTATTTATACAAATTACATCTGGTTTTCCATACATTTTAAGAGGTCGAACACACTTGTAACTCACTGTGTCACCAGGCTGATATCGTGACTTTGTAAAACTAATAATTTCAGCATTTTGAATTTGAGGTGCATATCCACAAGAGTTATCTAAAAAGAATCAAACAAATACATCTCTAGTCAGTTTTGAAATGGATTATTAGTCATGAAATTCTTTGGATGAGGGAATGAAGTTTCCCATATTATTGAAATAGATGGAGAGTTTTGAAGGCAAAGAGAAAACCCTGGAGCTGCAATTAAAACCTATAAAATATTAAGCAAAATAAATGAACAATGAACTAGAAGGTATCTGTATAGTAGGTGTATCCTTTATAGAAGGTTTATAGAAAGATATAGATAAGAATCATATAAAATGTGAGAAATCTAGGAATGATTACAATATGCATTTATTGATTTTAGGTCCAATGAAATACTAGAGATAGAGTATGGAATGTATTAAGGAAAAGTTGACAACATCATCAAAAGAGACCTGTTTTTGAATTTAGAGATTCAAAGTCACTCTCCAGCACTGTACCAATGTGTTGACCAGAATCAAACCTATAGCACTTTATCTTTCCTCCATCATACTTCTTCTTTTTATGAAGCAAAAGTTCTATCTTATTTTCCATGAACAGTGAATTTGTGAAATTTTCTATGTATTTCCATATAATTATTAATACATTAAAAATTTTCAATAATTAACCACAAAGTGTTTATTAAATACTTATAATTACTCCAAAATGTCCAATTGAATCTGGCATTTTAAAAATAAGCTTTTACATTCAGACCTTTTTTTTTAATGGAAAAGATATTGAGCTGGGAGTCTTAGGTATCAGGAATCTAGTGGTTAGCACAGTTTGTTACTCCCAAAGTAGTGATTTTAAAGAAGTCATTCAACTTTTTAGGGTCATCTCCAAATGATGGACATTTCACCTACATACTGGCCGCACGCCGACCTTCTGCCGGCCGCACGCCGGTACCCACTCCTCCTATAAGGAGCACACTACCAGAGTCTTACTCACACTCGAGTCTTCGGTACTCTGCCAGATAACCACACAGAGACGAGCCATCGGGAGGTGCCAACACCAGAGCTTTATTCAGAGGCCAACACAGCAAGCCATCATAGCAAGCCCAAGCAGCAAGGCCAGAGCAACAGGGCAGGAGCCAGGAGAGAGCGCGCGTGTTCTGACCACGCTTGTTCCTAAATACCTACCTAGCCCCTCCTCCCCAGCCCGCTTACTAGCCAATGATTGTAGGGTCAGATACCAGAAGGGGCTGTCTGAATTTAGCACACCAAGGGGGAGGAAGTGACGTAGGAGGCTAGGACCGGATACAGGGAGGAGGCATCTGGGATTGGCGCATAGACAAGAGTACGTGACCTAGGAAGTCAGACTCAGGAGGGGTCTGGGTCAGTGCTGCACAAAGGGACCCAGGAAGTCAGGAAGGTCACAAGAGGCGTCTGGGGATGACGTTGCATATAGGGAGGGGACTAAGCAAAGGGAACTCAGTCCTATGCCGTCCCACTCCCACATGGCACCGCCCCTTGCCTCAGGAGCTCAAGCTCCGGCTACTTCCTTGTACCCAGCTTATCTCACAGTACTGCCCACTGCCTCAAGCTTCTCCGTATCCAGCCCATCCCAGTTCACCACGACTCTGCCTACCACAGCCCCTGCCTCAACTTCCAAAATGCCCAGATCTTACCCTACCCTTGCCACAGCGCCCAACCTGGTATCTGCCAACATCAGACAGTCCCTCACACACCTACCTTTGATTAGAAGACAGAAAAGCACAGACACTGTTGCAAACTGCCAATATCTGAGAAGTAGAGAAAGGAGAGGAAGGAAACATAGGAAGAGGATAGAATTCCTCATTTCATCAGAAGCTCTTTTTGCAGATCAAAGCTATTTAAAATTATTTTTAGAGTACAGGCAAGAATCTACTAATTACCAATAAAGCAGACTTATTCAAATATCATTAAATAGAGCAAGAAGATGCACCCCAAAACTTATGTTTAGATATCTAGAGAAT
The DNA here is from genome assembly GCF_900497805.2 of Vombatus ursinus. Classification (NCBI taxonomy): domain Eukaryota; kingdom Metazoa; phylum Chordata; class Mammalia; order Diprotodontia; family Vombatidae; genus Vombatus; species Vombatus ursinus. The sequence goes on from NW_020954687.1 coordinate 7,214,816, forward strand.
AGAATCCACTAGGGCTAAACAAACTGCTCACTACAGCAAGCAGAAAAATATTTCTTATCTATCTTATCCAAGATGGATAGATAGATAGATAGATAGATAGATAGATATTGTTTCTTACCCATACTCTAAGGAACATATATTAAAAGATATATAAGTATATATACATATCACATATATGTATATATGCTTGAATTTTTTATTGATATCCATAGATATATAGGTACATATCTGATTTATATCATATTGCATCTGTACAGTGTAAATGGAAGTCAATTTCAGGGGAAAATCACTTTGGTGGAAGGGGGAAGTACTGATTGGAGTTGCAAGAGACTTGAATCAGAGCAACTAATTTGAAAGCTGTTGAAATAATCCAAGCATGAAGTAATGAAGATCCAACAGTATGGCAGCTGTGTGAGTGGAGAAAAAAAAGAAGGTACATAAGAAATACAATGAATGAAAGAGAATGAGAAAGAGTAGGTTGGACAGATAAGAGACATTCCAGGTGAGAGCAGTTTCATAAAATCTAAGAACAAAGGAGACTACCTAGGAGGAGATGGTGGTTAACAGTGTCAAATGAAGCAGATAGGTTAAGGACTGGGGCTTCGGGGAAAAAGAATCTAATTTGGCAGTTAAGAAATATTGATAACTGTGGAGAGAGGAGTATCCGTGGAGTGATAAGATTGGAAGTCAGATTGCAAAGCATTGAGGAATGGATGAGAGGAGATAAAATCAAAACAAATATACATAGCTCTTCTTACCAGTTTGGTTAAGGAAAGGAAGAAAAAGAAATTTTGATTTTAGAGGATTTTTTGTATCCAGATTTTCATTTTGTTTTTTTTTTGTTGCCACAAAAAATGGTGCTATGGTTCATTTTTGCATATTAAAATTTAGTGACTATCCTTGTATAATTTCAAATTGTTTCCCAAAATATTTGCATCAATTCACAATATCACTCACAAAGAGTTAGCATACCTTCACCAATGCAGTTTCTCCAAAACTGATTCTTTCAGATTTATAAAAAATCTTCACTAATTTGAGGAGCATGAGTTGAATCTTCAGATTCTATATAATTACATTTTATAACAAAAATGATAAGTTTTGAAGGATATGTGGGAAAATTGGGATACACTAATGCACTGTTGGTGGAGTTGTGAACTGATCTAATGATTCTGGAGAACAGTTTTAACTATACCAAAATAAAAATAAAACTGTGCATACCCTATGATCCAGCAATACCACTATATCCCAAACTGATAAAAAAAAGTGGAAAAGGACCTATTTGAACAAAAGTATTTATAGCAGCTTTTTTTGTGGTGGCAAAGAATTGGAAATTTAGGGCATGCTCATCAATTGGGGAATCAGCTGAAAAGTTGTTATATGTGATTGTAACGGAATACTATTGTGCTATAAGAAATGATAAGCCAGATGATTTCAAAAAACCTGGAAAAACTTACATGAACTGATGCAAAGTGAAGTGAGCAGAACCAGAACATTGTATACAGTAATTGCAATGTTGTACAGTAATGCACAGTGAACAACTGTGAATGACTTAGCTATTCTCATCAATACAATGATCCAAGACAATTTCAAAGCACTCATGATGAAAAATGCTAACCATCTGCAGAGAAGGAACTTATGGAGTCTCAATGCAGATCAAAGCATGTTTTTTCTCACTTTATTTTTTTCATGTTTTTTCTTTTGTTCTGTGTTTTCTTTCACAACATGACTAATATGGAAATATGTTTTACAGGATTGTACATGTATAACATATCAAATTGCTTACCTTCTCAGAGAGAGGAAAGGAAAGGGAGAGAATTTGGAGCACAAAATTCTTTTAAAAGAATGTTAAAAATTGTTTTCACATGCAATGGGAAAAATAAAATATTATTAAAAATAAATTTGACTTGGTTCTCTAGATAATCTCCTTAATTTCCTATTTCTTTTCTCATTTTAGCTGCATTAGTTTTATTTCTAAAAAAAATACTTTTGAATTTTCTGTAATAAAACTGTCTATTTTACCTCCTGTGAACCTTTCTATCTCTTGTTTGGTCATAAACTCCTCACCTTTTCATACATCTGACAAGTTATTTCTTCCATGCTCCTCTACTTTGCTTATGATGTGATCCTTTATGTCTAAATCATGTATTCATCATGATATTGTCTTAGTATAACATGTCAGATGTTTGTCTACACCTAGTTTCTGGCATGCTCCTTTCCTCTTTTCTTAAAAGTTTTTGCTGAATAGTGAATTTTTGCCCCAATGGCTATGATCTTTAGGTTTATCAAACACTTGACTACTGTACTTGTTTGCTTTTTATTATATACCTAATCAATTCCTCTGATCAACCTTACTATTTCTTACCTAGTACCAAATTATTTAGATGATTATAGCTTTGCAGCATAGCTTGAGATCTGGCATTGCCAGGCTCAATTTCTTTTCATTCCCTCTTTTTCCCTTTATGTTCTTGACCTTTGTTTCTCAAGGCAAATTTTGTTATTTTTGTAGCTCTGTAGAGTAATCCTTTGATAGTTTGATTGCCATGGCATTGAATAAGTAAATTAACTTAGGCAATACTATTATTATTATTATTATTATTTATTTTTACTATATTGGCTTTATGTACACACAATCAATGAATATTTATGAAATTTTTAGATTCATCTTTAAATGTTGGGTATTTTGTAATTTTGTGTGTCTTGGCAGGTTGACTTCCAATTGTTCTATACTTTCTGTAGTTATTTTAAATGGGATTTCTCTTTCTATATCTTCTTGCTGGATTTTATTGGTAATACACAGAAATAATGATCTTCATGTTTATTTTATATCCTGAAACTCTGCTAAATTTGTTAATCATTTCAATTATGTGTTTCAGTTGACTACTGTTCTGTAAATAAACCATCATATCATCTGCAAAAACATGATAATTTTATTTCCTTTTTGTCTGTTCTTATTCTTTCAACTACTTTTTCTTATGTTATTGCTATAGTTAGCATTTCTGGCACTGTACAGAATAATAAAGGTGATAATTGACATCTTTACTTTATACCTGATCTGACTGGAAAGACTTCTAGCTTATCCCTGTTACAGATAGTGTTGGCTCTTAGTTTTAGAAAGATACTCATCAATCTAAGAGAAGCTCTATTCTTTCCTGTGCTTTCCAATGTTTTAATAGGAACAGGTGGCATATCTTGACAGTATCTTTTTCTGCATCTACTGATATCATCATTTAATTTTTGTAGTTTTTATTATTAACAAGGTCAATTATGTTTATAGGATTCCTAATGATAAACCTGCTCTGTATTCCTGGTAGGAATCCAGCATGATCATAGTGTACAGATTTAGGTATCAGACCATATTTGTGTTACATTTTTTGAAACAGTTTATATGGTACTGGAATTAGTTTTCCTTTAACTATTTAACTTGTAAATTCATCTGGTCTTATTTCTTTTTCTTTTTTAAATATATCTATGACTTGTTCAAGTCATCCATTTCCCATTCTGTCAATTTGGGCATTTCATGTTTTTGTAAATATCAATTTCATTTAGATTGTCAGTTTCTGGGCATATAATTGGGCAAAACATCTAGTAATTTATTTTACATTTTCTTCATTGATTGCAGATCCATCTTTTTCATTTTTGATACTGGTAATTTAGTTTTCTTTTTTTTTAAACAAGTTAGCTAATGGCTTATCTTAATGTATTTTAAAACCAGCTCCCAGTTTTGTTAATTCATTTTTTCTCTAAATTTTATTAATCTCATCTTTGATTGTCAGCATTTCTATTTTAGTTTTAATTAGGAATTTTTTACTTGTTTGTTTTCTAGGTAGTTTTTGTTGTTGTTGGATGCTACACTGTTTGAATTGTTCTTCCTCTTTTTTATTGATAAAAGTATTTAGAGATTTAAATTTTCCCCTAAGATCTGCTTAGGTTGATTTCCTAAAGTTTTGGTATGTGTTTCATTGTTGTCATTGTCTTTAATGAAATTATTGATTATTTTTATGGTTTGTTCTTTAACTCATCCATTTTTAGGATGAAGCTATTTAGTTTCTACTTAATCTTTTAGTGTTTGCTTCAAAGGCCCTTTGTTCAATGTAACTTTTTCTTGCATCATGGTCAGAAAAGGATGCATTTAATGTTTATGTTTTCTGCTTCATTTGTTTATGAAGCTTTTATGCCCTGATATATGATCTGTTTTTATGAAGGTGCCATTTATAGCTGAGGAAAAGGCATACTCATTTCTATTCCCATTCAATTTTATCCAGAGGTCTATAATATCTAACTTTTCTAAAATTTTTATTCTTCTCATTATCTTCTTTCTTATTTATTTTATAGTTATATAGGTCTGAGAGGGATAAATTAAAGTTCCTGCTATTATAGTTTTACTGTCTATTTCTGCATGTAACTATTTAAAATTTTCCTTTCAGGATTTAATACATGGTTTTTTTATTATTGATATTAATTCATTCAGCAAAATTTAGTTTCCCTGCTTAGTTCTTTTCATTAATGCTGTTACTTTTTCTGAGATTATGATTGATACCTCTGCTTGTTTTTTACTTCAGCTAAAGCATAACAAATTGTGTTTCAGACCTTTATTTTAAATCTGGGTGTATCTTTTTATTTCAAATATATTTCTTTTAAACTTATTATTGCTGGATTTGATTTCTGAGTCATTCTACAATCTCTTCTGTTTTATGCATAAGTTCATTTCATTCCATTTACAGTTGTGCTTGTTAATTGTGTACTTCTCTTTATCTTATTCTCTTATAAATTTTCTTCTCTTTGTTTCCCAACTCTTTTTTTAAGAATTCATTTCCTTTACTCCTTTACCTCCTATTTTCCTGTCGGTGAAATGTATGTCTGTACTCAACTCTGTGTGTGTATACTTCCTTCCATTAACCAGTTCAGATGAGAGTGACATTCAAGTGTCACCCACTGTCCCCACCACTTACTTTTTCCTGTGGTATAGACTTCTACTTTCATACCCCATTTTGTGAGATATTTTTCTCATTTTTCCTTTCTTTTCTTTCCTTTCCCACTGCATTCCTCTTTTGTGCCCCTTCTATTCTTCTTTTAAGATAATCAAAACATCACAGAATTACTCCTAGGTCCTTGGACTAATTAAGCTCCCTCTATGACCTCTGATGATTATGAGGTTTCTGAGGAGCTATCTGTAATATCTCCTCATATAAGAATGGAAGCAGTTTAATTTTGTTTAGCTCCTTATGATTGCTTGTCAAATTTTCTATTTAGTGCTTGACTTTTCATCAAGACTGCTTGGGAGTCCTTTCTTTCACTACGGGTCAATTTTTCCCATGTAAGGTTATACTCAGTTTTTCTAGATAAGTTATTCTTGGTTATAAGCCTAGATCTTTTGTCTTCTGAAAAATATTAAAGTTCTCTGCTCCTTTATAAGGGTGCTTGATAAATCATGTAATCTTGACTTTGACTCCTCATAACTTGAATCACTTCTCTCTGGCTGTTTATAGGTTTGTTTGTTTGTTGTTGTTTGTTAGGCATCTCTAGATTTTTGCAATAATATTCTCAGGAATTTTCATGTTAGGTTTCTTTCATGATGGGACAAGTAAATTCTTTTTAATTTCTATGTTGTACTCTTATTCTGAGAGATCTGGGCTGTTTTATGATGTTTTCCAATATTATGTCTAGGTTTCTCGGTATTGGCTTTCAAGTAGTTTAATGATTTTTAAATTATCTCTCTGAAATCTGTTTTCCAGGTCCATTGTGTTTGTTATGAAATAACTTGTAGTTTTTATATCTTTTCATAATTTCTGTTATTACTTCCTGATGATCATGGAGTCATAAGCTACTTTTAGGTCATTTTGAACTTTCATGCAGTTATTTTCTTTGATAAACTTTTATATTTCTTCCAAGCTCAATTTTCTTTTCATATTTTTCTTCCACAGATCATCATATTTCCCTTTTGTTCATACTTTACTGCTCTCATTTAGCTTTGAACATCATTTTTACCTCTTAAAAGGAAAACAAAAACCTCTTCCTTTATGTCTTCTAGGAATTCTTATTTGACTTTGGTGCAAATCGCATCTTTGTTTGAGACTTTGATTATGAATGTTTTTGAGTCATTGTCTTCTGCATTTATGTTTGAGCTTAGCCCCTGTTGCCATAATAGATCTTTATAGTAGGATTCTTATTTTTTTTTTTTTTTGCCTTTTTTCGCCCTACTTTTTAACTTTGGAGTTTACATGAGTGCTGATCTCTGTGCCCTCTTTGGGAGGAATGTTTGAACTGAGTTTCAGTCCTCTTATAACCTTCTGATGCTCTCAGAGCTAAGGTTGTGGCTTGTGAACTTTCAGTGTTTCCAAAATGATATGATCCAAGGAGAAGTCTGCTCACTGCTCCCCTTGTCTGAGAACTGCAAGTTGCTGAACCAGAATAGGCCCTAGGCCCAGGGTCTAGTAATTTGTCTCTAGTTGGGAGTTTCAATAGACTGTTGCTCAACTCAGCCACTCCCTTTGGGAGTGGGTTCAGAGTGACTTAACTGCAGGTTTCCCTTTGATCTGACACTCCTTCACTGGTGATGGCCACTACAGGCTTCTACACAAGGTAGAGCCTAGGCCCAAATCCCTACCCTTTTTCTGGGGTCCAAATGTTTAGTAACAGAGATGCCAGTTGGCATCTGTTCCTATACCTTGAGCTAGTTCAAGGATCATCTGAAATTTCCTCCTACCCTGGTGCTAGTTGATCTGTTCTTTTACTTGCTGATCTCAGTTCTTTTACTACCTTGGTGCTGTAATGTTCTGCACATAATGTATTCCTGGCCATACCCTGGCCCCAGTGTCTGCAGACTTTTCTGTCTCTCCAAGCTGTTCTGGGCTGAAAAAATGACTCACCTTAGCTTTTTCTTAGATTTTGCTATAAGAATTCAGATATTTTCTAGATCTTTATGGAGGAAGTTTGGTGGGGGTATTAGGATATAATTCTTTTTGCTGTTAAGCCATCTAGACTCCATTTCATGTGTGTATACATCTTGGATAGTCATTACAAATGGACGATGGCCTGAGACAAAATTGAACAGGAAGACAACAGGCTGGATTGATTTTTCCTGTGGAACATTAGAAAATTCTTTTAATAATTCTAAGATTTACCCTAAATAAAGGTCAATTTTAAAACAATATTCATATGGTGAGTCACAGAATACAAATGTCTAAAGAAATGAATTTGAAGATCACCTGAAGGATGATGAAAAAATGTGCACTGGTCAAAGACAGGCCACAAAACATTTCAAACAAGGAATCAAGCAGGAAAGGAGCAAAAATTATCATCAAAGAAATGTCTGACTGAAAGAAAACTAGAATTGTCCATACTGTGTGAACAAGGAGTAAGCAATGTAAATGCTGTGTGTTCTGATGATACTTTCACCACATTAACAGAACATAAGGAAGGCTCCTCTCGTACAAGGTGAATCTCCCATCACAATTCTATGGAAATAAATGTACCAGAGTCATACAAGATGGGCAGACATGACTAGTTTTTGGAGGGAATACCTACAATAATGAGATTATATCTACCTGAACTTGAAATATGGACAAAAAGGCTTCTCAAAAGTCACATAATGTGGGTATGTATGCATGGACTGAAATGTTCCACTCATAGGAGTATCCATATCAGTGAAATGACAGATCCCCTGAGGTAAAATTTCAAGTTTTGCAAGTAATTCAAAAAGGGACACATTACAAATAGGCAGAAATGTGCAACTAGAAAGAGGTTGGTAAGTTAAGGTTGAAGATATAAAATAGAAAGTCACATGTGCACAAGGGGTCACTATAATCATAGAGAGAGGGAAGAGCTTCCTAAGAGTATAGGGGAAGAAATTTGAGGAAAAAAAAACTGGTTCAGAGCTATAGGAAACACTGATGATTAAAAGAAACAAAAGAAAGTAGGGAAGCAAAAGAGAGAAGGAAGAAGAAAGCCAGGGAAGTGCAGTGTCATGGAAGTCAAATTTAAAGAAAATGCCACTGAATTTAATCAATAGCTTCAAAGACGTCAGAAATATCCAAAAAGATGAAAACAAAATAGGGTCTGTGATATTTGATTGGTAACAATGGGAGTGTCATTAAAGCATTTGTTCCATCCGTCTGCTTGAAGGCTGTACCTCAAAAATCTTTCTGAGAGATTACAATAGAAACATTATTTAAGTATCTCTATTGAAATAAATAGTATTGCACTCCATAACTCAAATCACTTCAATTCAACAAACATTAAAAACAAAACCACACTTCATACATACAGGACCTTGTGCTAGATCCTGAAGGAGCTACAAAATTTAAGATAGTTGTTTCCCTCATGGAGTTCATGATCTTATGATGTAATTTTTGAAAGTAATTACTTCTAATTAATTTAATTACTTTTAGTTAAAGTAATTAGCTTAACCATTTTTATTAGTAAGGCATGTATATACAGAGTCTGTCTTGGAATCAACATGACTTAGTTTAAATTCCCATCTCTGACCCACACTGTGTGTGCCTGGTTATATAACAACCCCTCCTTGTCCTAGGCAAGGCTCAAAGATTGAATTGCAAAGCAACATGGATCTACACTAATAAGTTTCCTTGTAATTCTGTAGACCCATAAAATCACTGGGAAGGTAAACGAATCTGAACAAATTAGTAAATACCTCTGCATCGTGGATCCCCTTTCCAGGAGCCTCCTATACAAGTTACTTCAGCCGAGCCTTCAGACTGGAAATTTGG
>NW_020954687.1:7228541-7257835 GCF_900497805.2 Vombatus ursinus
TTGGTAGACACTGATAAGTCACTTTGTCTCCTGGAAAATAGTACCTTTTTGAAATACCAATCATGTCAGCATTATTAAACTGGGGTGGAGGTGTACATCTTACATCTGAAAAAAAAAAGTATTTGTGTAATTAATTATAAGTATTTAAAAGAATGGTATGAGCTTTTAAAAATATATCTTTTTAATAGATATCTCTTTAAATAGATATCTTTTTAATAGATATCTTTTTAAAAGAAAGATATTAAGCTGCTCTTATGCTTCCTCTACAGGATCAAATATAAAATCTTTTTGGTGTTCAAGACATTCATAACATTCTCTTTCTCCTCAAACATCTTTACAATCTTTTTATTTTACCCCCATATATTCTCTGGTCCAGTGACATTGATTTCCTTGCTTTTTTTTTTTCTAATGTATTTTTTATTTCACCAAATATTTCTGTTTTATGTAAATTTTTTAACATTCACTTTTTAAAATTTTGAGTTCCAATTTTTTTTGCCTCCGTCCCTCCCTCCTTTGCAGTTATTTTAAATGGAGTTTCTCTTTCTTTCTCTTGCCTCTGAACTTTGTTGGTAATATATAGAAATGCTGATGATATTTGGGCTTATTTTATATCCTATAGCTTTACTGAAGATGCTGTTTCAATGACTTTTTTCATCGATTCTCTAGTGTTCCCTAAGGATACCATGCGTTTAAACTGATGTTGCTTAAGTTTCTGTGATGAGATTGCAGTTTGTATGTCAGTCCCTGTGATTTGAATGCAGTATAGCATGTAGTGAACAGAGTCAGAAAAATCTAAATTCAAATCCTGCCTCACACATCTACTAGCTCTGTGACCCTGGACAAGTCACTTGATCTCTCTGTGCTCAGTTTCATCCTGTGTAAAAAAAAGGTACTGGACTCAGTGTATACAGTTCTTTCCATCTCTAAATCCTACTTTCAATCTCTAAATATTCCTATGATCTTTAAATATCTGACAGAAGGATTGACAAAGTGCCAGAAAACACTCTCATGTTTCTTATATTACTCACCTGTTTTTGTATCACTTACCTTACTTTTGTCTTTTCTCTCAGTTGAAGATTTCCATTTCATAGCCATTTCTAACATACGTCTGCAAAATTGAATATTTACCTGAGATACAGTTTGGGAGATCCATGTGTCCATCCACACATGTCCTCAAACTTGGCTTTATGAGAGTGTAACCAATAGCACAAGAAAATTCCAGGCTTTGATTATTTAGGATTATAACTGATCGACGTTTGCCATTATACAAAGCCAGCTTTTTGTCTTCTAGCTGTTGCCTTCTGATAATACAAGGCTCTAAAAGAAAAGAAAACAAAATAAGAACATGAAATGTATTCTATTTTCTCAAATCTTAATGGTGACCAATATTATAGTAGTTATGCAAAAGAAGTTTTGCTTGTCCCCCCCCTCCCATGTTTCTCTTTAATTCTTTGGAGCAATTTGTCTAAAGAACTTTCCACAGAAGCACAGAATGTGAAAACTTTAATGAATCTTAAGTATTATTTAACAGGATCCTCATATTTTAAAGAAATGGAAACCAAGGTCCTAAATGTTAAGTGAGTTGCCTAACATCACATTTAATAAGTGATAGAATTAGGATTTATTCACACATGAAAAACTAGCCTCTGGACAAAAAATGGTGATTATCATTCTACATAGCAATGATAAAGTAAAAACTCAACAATATTTTATTAATATGAAATTTGTAATAATTTAACCAGAACATGGCTGAGGGTTGTTTATCCACTGTATTAGAAAAAAAGGACTTCAAAGATAACATGATGAAAACATTGCAGGGAAAAGTTAAGGTAGTTGAGGGAACTGATTATTTGTGAGGAATTTGATAAATGTATGACTGATTAACAAACCAATATCATTAAATAGTAAGAGCTTTACATAGATTTTTTCATTTTATATGTTGTCTTTATGCATATATGATACTTTTATCTTCTTATTTGTTACTTTTTCATTTTATAAGATTGATTAATCAATCATTTAAAAAGTTATTATTGTTGAGCTTGTGTTTTTGTAATTTAACTTCCCTAGCAAAACTGAAGATAACCCTACAGAGGGAAAAAAAAAATTTAAGGAATTAGAAGACCCCCAAGCTTTTCTGAGGAAAGCACAATGTTTGTACTTTGAAGTACAAACACAGGAGTCAAGGTAAGCACACAAAAGTAAAAATGAACTCATAATCATAGAGGACAAAACAAGGACAAATTGCTTGTATTCTAATATGGGGAGATGAAATATGTGTTTCCTCTGAACCCTATCATCAGGAATTAAAGAGGGTATCTAATGATATAGGAGGCCTGCGATTGGTTCAGTATGTCTTGATGATATTTTTAAAAATGCAAAGAGAGGGAAAGAGGAATACATAGCGGGGGCAGGAGGGAGAAGATTATTCAAAATTGTCTCACATAATCAAGAGGCACAAATAGACCTCTTCACAAACAAGGATGTAGGATGTAGGAGTAGCTGACACTTGAACCTCACTCTCATCTGAACTGACACACACATACAAACAGTTGGATAAAGAAGTGCATTTCTCTCAATATGGAAACAAGATAGAAAGGGGAGATGGGAGAAGAGGGACTATAAAGAAGTGTTGGTTTAAGGAGGGTTTTTTTGCTGTTCGCTCATGTCTGAATTTTTGAGATCCCTTGGACTTGTCTATGGGGTGTTCTTGGCAAAAAACTGGAGTGTTTTGTCATTTAATTTTCCAGTATGCCCCCATTTTTACAGATGAGGAACTGAGGCAAAGAAAAGTTAAGTGACTTTGTCCAAGGTCACACATGTAGTAAGTGAGTCCAGATTTGAACTCAGATTTTCCCAACTACATGACTGAAGCTCTATTCACTGCACCACCTAGCTGCCTCCATAGATGACTTAGTCCTAGGCAAAACCATTCTTACTAAGGATATACGAAAAATATTTATTTCTCTTTATTTTGGCAATGAATTGGAAACTGAAGGGGTGCCTATCAGGAGGGGAATAGTTGAGCAAGTTATGGTATATCAATGTGATAGAATATTGTAAAAATGATGAAATGAGGGAAAGCTATCATTTATAAACCAAAGCAAAGTGAAGTGAATAGAATCAAAATACAGTTTATACAATGAAATTGAAAAATGTAGGAACTCTGATTAAGAAAATGATTCTAGTTACTTCCTAATAGAGTGGTGAAAGACTCAGAAGGAAAAATGAGATACATATTTTTGAACATGGCCAATGGAGAAATATATTTTGCATGACCATATGTGACAGGCAAGGAAAGAAAGTAAGTTTTAGCTAAGTGAAAAAAAGAAATTTAATGAAAGATAAAACTGAACCTGAACTATGTTGTCCCATTCTGATTGGACATTGCAATATCTGGGTGCGTGAGTGACTGTCTGAGATGGTCTGTATAACTCAGAGATAGCTAGTTTGCTGAGCTTAGCAACTTCCTGGCTTGAAGAGAATGGCTGTTCACATAAAAAGCTAACACTTCCAGACTCCCCTTTAAGGGTGATGATTAACTGAAAGAACTTAAAAAGACCAGACTTAAGTAGAGAAAAGAAGGGGATTTCCTCAGTATGAACAGTGGTAAGGATTAACAGTCAATCAATTTGCAGAGGAAGAAATTTCATGTGTTACAGATGTTCTGAAATATACTGAAAAATGTGGAAGCTGAGTCTACAATTGTGAGTTCCACTAAGTTCATGAGTTTTCCTCTTTAATGTGTTTCCTTGCCAGGCTTCTGTAAGTGTGTGCCCCCCTCTTCACCATAGCTGTTGAGTGTATTAGTGGGAGAGTGTGATTGGGGCTTAGATAAATATTATACTATATTTTGTTATCAATATTTAATAATATTTAATGTATTGTTATCTATATCTTTTATCTTTGCGTCATTGCTATATAAATGGATATATTTAAGATTCCAAAGTGCCATTATTATGAATAGCTGGTTCTGTAAATGCCACACACAATATGATTCTGTTGCTTTGAGTGGTTTGTAGAAAGAAAACACATTGGGTAGGGTCTCAAGAGCTACAGTTCCAAGTAGGGAAAGTATATTTCTCCTCAAGAGAGTTACTCCTAGGACTTAGAGAGATTTTAAATGGAACCATATGGTGGTCTATCTCTGAGGTTCCCACAATGTCACTCGAGTAATATGCTACAGAAAGAGTCTTATACTTAAATAGGATATTATCAATACCTACACAGCACAGAACTTGGGACCTTACTCACTACTTTCGTTTGGACATTTCTCTCCTGAATATACTCTGGACTTTCTCTACCATGCCACAGAAATGTGTTTTTCTTGGGAATTCATTATAATCCTGAGATTCATATATTGAAAGTAGATTCTGCTCTTGAGGTCTCTCCCTCTGATTGGATGACTCTTTCTGGAATCTCCATTTAAGGAGAGCTCTCAGGCCAGTCATGTCTTCATTTTTCTGTCAGCTGTATTCTGAACCTTCTCTACTTTGCCCCCTGGGTGGATACCTTTACCATACCCCACTACCCTTCAGCATCCTTTTATGCATATCTTTCTGCATTAGACTGTAAATTCCTTGAGTTCAGGGACTATCTTTCTTTATACTCATATTTGTATTCCTTGTGTTTAGAAATTTATGAGGCACATACTAAGTTCACAATAAATGTTTCTTGTTGTTGACTAGGCATGTAAAAAAACAAACACTTTTCACAAGGTTTGGCTTGACCCACCAAGCTATTCTTATATTAACAAGTCTAAGTTCTCAGAGACAGATCACCATGAAAGTTAATTTCAAACTCTGGGTCCTAGGATGTAATCTTGTTGAAGAAAAATATATTTCCCTTTCTTACCACTCTAACTCTTGAGCCTGTATAAAATATGATATATATCCACATTGTGCATAATATTTATACAACTAGTTATTCAAAGCAATGACATGTTTTGATATTCAACATTAACCATTGATTTAATAAAAAAGGAAAAACATATATTGTACTAAATAATATTTGTAGATAATAATATATTAAACTAAAAGTATAACGCACTAAGTGGAACTGAGTGCAAAATGAACAAAGAAGTCTTTCTAAACTGCAAGATTAGTAATAGTAAAAGAGACTTAGAAGGTCATGTAAAGTCACTCTTTAAGAATTTCTTCATTTATAAAACAGAGATGCCACTGAATTGCATGATATGCAAGTTACAACGATATTGCTAATTTTTTTCCAGTGTTATCTAGCCCAAAATTATGTTTTTAGTAAAAATATGGTAGATTTCCACTTACAAACCCATGGCATTTTGTTACAATGGAAATTATTATTGCAAGGTGCAAAATGGGTACACAATCATACTTATGTTTCTGTAAAATAAACCTTTGTTGACTCTGCTAAATGTTTCACTGCTGTTTCTTTCCTTCATGTTCATACATTGTTTTCTCAAAATATGGGCTTAAATGTGATCTTTAATTAACCTAGCAAACTTCAAAGAGTCAAATCAGTGAAAAACAAATCTCACTACCAGAGCATTTTGGCGAGGGTGTCCAATTCTTCTCAAGACATTCTATCCATTCAGAACCCACTAGGGTAGTGCCAGGAGAGCATTGATACCATGCTTTGTCACCTTCATAATATTCTGTTTTTCCATCATTCACTCTCTGTCCAAAGTCTATGTCAGGAGGCTCTTCACATTTAGGAACTAAAGAAAAGATGTAAAATATACATTTTATTTCTAAGGGGGTTATGAGATCAAGAAACATAAATGGTTTAAATTAACTTTTGGTACTCTGTGCCCAAATATCTTTCATTCTTTGATTCATCTAAGAATATAGAGACAAAAATATAGTAAGATGTAAACCCAAAAAATGAACCCATGAAACAGTATAGTTTACTACTTTCCCCAGAAATCCAAAGCATCTACTAATTCTAAGAAGTGAACATTCTGTTAGATTTTCGACTTACCTTGTCCTACAGTGTAGGAAGACCATAGGATAAAAATGATCAAGAGATGGTATACTATCATAGTGCTTCCCATGAACAAATGACCAAGATATTTATAAGTACTTTGCTTTGGATCCTCTTTTTATTAACTTTCTTCCAGTCAAGTGCTGTGTTTCTGTCTCAAATCATCAGGGAAGTTCATCATCCTCTCTTTGTAAACATCAAAGTTCACAGAGACTTGGGCAAAATCAGTAAACACAAACTTACCAAGTCTTTTCCTGTAATTTACTAGATTTACTACGTACTATTTGATTTGGGGAAATCATTTAGTGAACAGAAGGCTAGAGTAGTTCAGAAAATTTTTGTATGTATAGCTGATGTTCATTGCCATGCAACTATGACAATTCTGACCACCCAAAATTTACGTATCACTTTCAATTTTGCAAAGAGCTTTACATATGTCATCTCTATTGATCTCAGAAACCCTAATAAATGACTGTTATTATTGTTATCCCCATTTTTCAGATGAGGAAATTAAGGTTGATGGAAGTTAATTAACTCACCCAGGGACACATGAATAGTGTCTAAGGTAAAATGTGAACTCAAGTCTTCCTGATGTCAAGTCCAGCACTCTTTGCACTATGTCATTGATCTCTTTTTCTCATGCCTCCTGGAAGACCTTACTCCAGTAATCATCAGTTCTCCCTCATGCATCTTCAGTCCTTCCATTTTCACTGTATCCTCCCTATCTGCTATAAATATGTTTGGTGCACCCTGCTACTAAAATCAAGTTGTCTCTTGACCATTTGAAGCCACCTAGTACCATTCCATCTGTCTTCTTCCCTTTCACTGCCATACTTCTTGAAAATGTTATCCAAATGAAATGCTTCTACTTCCTTACCACCTACTCTATTTTCATCTGTTGAAATATGGCTCCACCTGCAAAACTCTATTGAAATTACTCTTACATCTTCAGCATGACAGAAGTGATACCTGTTTTACATAACCTGTGATGATTCAAAGAACTCTATGGTTTTCCATTTGATTCTGCCCACAATTACTAGCAAGGAAGTTGCCATAAATATCCAAATCAGTACTAAGAGCTTATAAATATCCGTTTCCCCAAAATAGTTGTTTTTGTCAGCCACCACAACTATGACCCAGACTGGGATCTTTCACCCGCATCTACCTGAGCAAGGATGTCCCTCCTTTGGTGACCTTCTCCCTCAAAACCCTCTCTCCCTCAAAGCCTCACTGCAAAAGAGGGTGCCCCTTCAGATTCATTGAGGATTCCTTGATGTAATCTTAACCTGGATGCTGCTCTCTTGCAGCATGTTATTATATATGTGGCAGACCCTCCTTTCCAAGTCACTGTCACTCAGATATATAGATTGTCACTCCCTTGTGGTCCTATATTTAGGACTGCCTCAGTCTTGGGCAATCTGGGACCCCACATTAGAGGGGCAACTTATTCCAAGAGTCCTTCAACTCTTCAAAAAAGAGAGGACTTGAGTGGCTCAGAATTACTAAATGGAATAGAAACTTTCTAGGACTATATTAAATTTTGAAGGGGGCAAAACGATCATTACTATTCCAATCCCAGATATTATGATACATTTTCACTAATATCTCAATAGGCTGATGATCAGTCATGTTCCTTTAAACCTCATGTTTTAAAATCACAGCCAAAGTTCAAGAAAGTGTGTCAATAACATAATGGGTAGAGTGCTTGCTGCCATCATCCCCAAAATGCTTATTCATGTGAACAGTCACATTTTCCCAGAATACCACTAGGGAGGTGAAGAACTCCTGATTAAATTTCAGGAGTTGAACTGTCTAGGTCTATATGATAGTGTGGCTTGGGAGACCCATAGGTAAAGATTGAGTCCACTAATATGGGGCTCTGACCACAAAGTAGAATCTAATTGCTCCTGGCACAGGCTGGGGATGAGGAATGGGGATGGGGAAATATAGGGGTATAGTAAGACCACCAAACTAGGTCAATTGCAGTTTGGGATTCATTCTGTGATTTTATCTCTCCTTCCTCAGCCCTCATAGGACGTTTTGTGTGTAAAAATATATAAAGTTTTCTATTTTTATTAATTGTAACCTTTTAATATTAAGTAGCAATACAACTAAGCTTATTTAGTAATGTTTTTCATTTACATAATTCCAATGCATAAAATAGTATCACTTTTGAGTCTATGGCATTTTTTTAAAATATTCACTGCTACATTTCTTGTTTTTATTACCTAAATTTTAGGTTTTCACTACATTAATATACTATAAGTTGTTTAACTATTTCCATTTGGTTGGACCTTAAGGTTATTTCTGACTCTTCACAATTACATGTAACATTTCTAAGAAAATCTTAAGACATTTTTGTATGTTTTATGACACTTAAAGGATATATGACCAGCAAAGGAATTACTGAGCCAAAAGTCAGGATTTATTTAGACTTTTACTGTATGCTGACAGATTGCCTACCTTAACTTTGACAGCCTGCAGTTTCACAAGAATTGAATGAGTGTACCTATGGTTCCAAAGCCTGCCAGTGTTGAGTTTTATCACTTTCAATAATTTTTGCCGGCTTGATGGTTTCTAATCTAGTTTCCATTGACTACTGTCAGTACATTCTTTCTTCTACTAGGTCCAGTACTCTCAGTTCTTCACCAAAAAACCATAAGAGTCTCCAGATTTACTTCCAAGTAATTCTCAAATTCTGTCTAGCATTCAAGTGGCATGGCAGTCCTCTTTGTTCTATCTCAAATTACCCTCTTCTGTGTAGAGGAAGCTAGGTGGTGCTGTAGACCTGAGTTCAACTAAACCTTCAGACATTAGCTATGTGACCCTTGGGCACTTTATTTAACCTCTCTTACCTCAGTTTCCTCAACTTTAAAATGAGGATAATAATCACACCTACTTCATATGGTTGTAGTGAGGAACAAATGAAATAATATTTGAAAAATGCTTTGCACAAAGTAAGTGCTTAATAAATCCTTATTCCCTCCCCCCTTCTTGTGCCTTACACTCTTTTCCCTAAATGCATCCTGCACTTTTGAAATTTGTTGCCTTTTCTCATGTAGAACCTGTAGGCCTGAAATGCCATTCTTCCCTATCATGATATATTGAATTCTTGTCCATCTTTTAAGTCAATAAATTAATTGAACAATAAGCATTTAGAAAACAGTTACAATGAGCACTGTGTTAAGGGGTAGATCCAATTCCAATGTTATTTCCTCA
Source organism: Vombatus ursinus (assembly GCF_900497805.2). Classification (NCBI taxonomy): domain Eukaryota; kingdom Metazoa; phylum Chordata; class Mammalia; order Diprotodontia; family Vombatidae; genus Vombatus; species Vombatus ursinus. Next base: position 7,237,719 of record NW_020954687.1, read on the forward strand.
CAGAAACCAAAATTTGAGAGAGAGAGAGAGAGAGAGAGAGAGAGAGAGAGAGAGAGAGAGAGAGAGAGAGAAGGGATTTTGTAGATAATTTAGTCCAATACCTTGATAAAGATTCCTCCAGCAAAGAAACTAAGACCTTTGAAAGGCTGTTATTTGCCCTAAGTCACATAGCCAACAAATAGTGTAAAAGAGATTTAAATCCAGGTCTTTTTGGCTTTGAGTCTAGCCCTTTGCCCACTATACCACATCCTGCAGATATGAAGTAGTGGTTTGTGATGTAAATAACAATCATGCCATGAGACCTCACATTATACTTTGTTTTATATCTCTTCAATATATTTATTCTATCTTACTGCTTATTAAAGTGATATGTGTGTGTGTGTCTGTGTGTGTGTGTGTGTGTGTGTGTGTGTGTGTGTGTGGTTTTTCTCTTATTATACTATCACTTCAAGGATGTCAGAAACTCTCTAAACATAAGGGGTAAACCTTGTGTCTATATTGGCACCTTACCAGAGTTCTCTGAACACAACCAGCTCTTACAGATACTTGTGAAATTTTATTTGATTAACTTTAAGACCCCATTAACACTTTGCTTGGACTATTACAATAAATTCCTCCCTGATTTCCTTTTTTTTAAACTTTCCTTTTTCCAATCCATCTTTCAGAAAACTGACAAATAATTTCAATGGCTTTATATTGCCTGCAGTATAAAAACATACTCTTTTTATAGTCTCTCCACAGTTGGACTGCAATCTTCTTCTCTAGTTTAATTAATTTCTTGTTTCCTATCATTCAATTCACTTCCTCCAAGAACCATTGATTAAGCACTTTCTATGTAAGTTGGTGAGTCATTTATTAAATGCTTGCTGTGTGCCAGACACTGTTCTGGAGATACAAAGAAAGGTGAAAACAAGTTCCTGCCCTCAAATAGTTCACCTTTTAATGGGGGCGACACCATGCAAATAACCATATACAGAGAAGACATATATAAAGAGTAGATAAAAGGAAGTCTCTATTTTTTAATTTTAATAATATTTTTTCAAATTACATGTAGAGACAATTTTTAGTATTTATTTTTTAAAAATTTGAGTACCAAATTTTCTCCCTCCCTCCCCACTCATCTCTCTATGGCAATAAGGATTTTTGATATAGGTTATATATATATGTATATATATATGTACATATATACATATATGCAATCATGTAAAACATATTTCCATGTAAGTAGTGTTGTGAGAGAAGAAACAGAGCAAAAGTGAAAAACCATGGGAAAAAAAGTGAAAATTGTGTACATCAATGTTCAGTCAGAGTCCATCAGTTCTTTCTCTGGATGTGGATAGCATTTTCCATCATGAGTTCTTCAGAATTGTTTTGAATCATTGTATTGCTGTGCACAGCTAAGTTATTTATAGTTGATCATCACATAATGTTGCTGTTTCTGTGTACAATGTTCTCTTGGTTCTGCTCACTTCAATTTGTATCAGTTGATTTAAGACTTTCCAGATTTTTCTGAAACCTTCCTGCTCATCATTTCTTATCACACAATAGTATTATATTACATTCATATACCACAGCTTGTTCAGGTATTCCCCAACTGATGTCATCCCCATAATTTCCAATTCTTTGCCACTACAAAAAGGGCTGCTATGAATATTTTCTACATGTAGGTCCTTTCGTCTTTTTTATGATCTTTTTGGGATACAGACCTTGTAGTGGTATTGCTGGAACAAAAGGTATGAACAGTTTGATTGCCTTTTGGGCATAGTTGCAAATTGATCTCCAGAATGGTTGGTTCACTTCACAACATTTTTTGCTTTTTATAATTTAATAAATGAAGACGATCCATTTTACTTCCCATGATGATTACTATCCCTTGTTTGGCCAAAAAATTCTTCCCTTCTCCATAGATCTGACAGATACACTATTTCTTTCTGTCCTAATTTGGAAAAGGGAAAGCTTAAAAAAAGGAAATCAGGGAAGAATCTATTGTAATTGTCCAGGCAAAGTGTTAATGGGGTCTTAAAGTTAATCAAACAAAATTTCACAACCACCCTTTAAGTCTAAATCATGTATCCATTTTGACCTTACCTTGGTACATGGTGCAAGATGTTGGTCTTTACCTGGTTGCTGCCATACTCTTTTCCAGATTTCCTAGCAATTTTTGTCAAATAATGAGTTCCTATCCTAGAAGCTGGGATCTTTGGATTTATCAAACACTAAATTGCTATGGTCATTCACTACTCTGTCTTATGTACCTAATCTATTCCATTGATCTACCACTCTATTTCTTGTCCAGTACCAGATAGTTTTGGTGATTGCTGATTTATAATATAGTTTTACATCTGGTATGACTAGGCTACCTTCCTTTGCCTTTTTTCCATTGATTTCCTTAATATTCTTGGCCTTTTGTTCTTCCAGATGAAGTTTATTATCATTATCTGTAGTTCTATAATTTTTTGGTAGTTTGATTGTATGACACTGAATAAGTAAATTAATTTATGTAGAATTGTCATTTATATTACATTGCCTCGGCCTACCAAAGAGTGATTGATAACTTTTCAGTTGTTTAGATCTGACTTTATTTATGTGAAAAGTGTTTTGTAATTGTGTTCATGTAGTTCTTGTGTTTGTCTTGGCAAGTAGACTCTCAAGTATTTTATAATATCTAATGTTATTTTAAATGGAATTTCTCTTTCTATCTCCTGCTTCTGGGCTTTCTTAGTAATATATAAAAATACTGATGATTTATGTAGATTTATTTTATATTCTGCAACGTTGCTAAAGTTGTTATTTATTTCAAGTAATTTTTTAGTTGATTCTCTAAGTATAGCATCATATCAGTTGCAAAGAGTAATGTTTTTGTTTTCTCGTTGCCTATTCTAACTCCTTCAGTTTCTTTGTCTTCTCTTATTATTATAGCTAACATTCCTAATACAATATAGAACAATAATGGTGATAATGGGCATCCTTGCTTTCTTCTTGTTCTTATTGGGAAGTGCTTCTAGCTTATCACCATAACAGAGAATGCTTTCTGATGGTTTCAGATAGATGCTACTTATAGTTTTGAGGAAAGTTCCATTTATTCCTATGTTCTCTAGTGTTTTTAAAAGAAATGGGTACTGTATTTTATCAAAAGCTTTTTCAGCCTCTATTGAGAAAATAATATGATTTCTGTTGGTTTGTTATTGATTTGGTGAATTATGCTGATAGTTTTCTTAATATTGAACCAGTCCTGCATTCCTGATATAAATGCCACCTAGTCATAGTGTATGATCCTAGTAATAGATTGCTGTAATCTTCCTTCTAGTGTTTTATTCGCAATTTTGCATCAATATTTATTAGGGAAATTGTTAGTTTTCTTTCTCTGTTTTAGTTCTTCCTATTGTAGGTATCAGCACTATATTTGTGTCATAAAAGGAATTTGATAGGACTCCACTGATTTTTCCAAATTATTCATATTGTATTGGATTTATTTGTTCTTTAAATGTTTGGTAGAATTCACTTGTGAACCCATCTGACCCTGGAGATTTTTTCTTAGAAAGTTCAATGATAGTTTATTTATTTTCTTTTTCTTTTTTTCTTTTATTTATTTTTTTGGCTAGGAAATGGGATTAAGTGACTTGCCCAGGGTCACACAGCTAGTAAGTGTCAAGTGTCTAAGGACAGATTTGAACTCAGGTCCTCCTGACTCCAGGGCCAGTGCTCTATTCACTGTGCCACCCAGCTGCCCCTTAATTACTTTTTCTTTTTTTTAAATTTTTAGGCAATTGGGGTTGCGACTTGCCCAGGGTCACACAGCTAGTAAGTGTCAAGTGTTTGGTCTGAGGCCGGATTTGAATTCAGGTCCTCCTGACTTCAGGGCCAGTGCGCTGTCCACTGTGCCACCTAGCTGCCCCTATAACTTCTTTTTCTAATATGGAGTGATTTAATTATTCTATTTTCTCTTTGTTATTCTGGGTAATTTTAATAAATATTCATCAATTTTGCTTGGATTGTCAGATATATGGCAAATAAATAAGCAAACTATTCCCTAAGAATTGTTTAATTTCCTTTTCATTGTTAGTGAATTTACTTTTTTCATTTTTTCTACTTGAAATTTGTTTTTTTTTTTAAAACAGATTAACCAATTGTTTTTCCACATAAAACCAGTTCCTAGTTTTATTTAATAGTTCAATAGGTTTCTTACTTCCAATTTATTAATCTCACCTTTGGTTTTCAAGATTTCTAATTTGGTACTTAATTGGAGATCTTTAATATATTCTTTTTTTTTTAGTTGCATGCATGTCCAATTCATTGATCTGCTCTTTCTCTATTGTATTGATGTAAGTAATTAGAGATATAAAATTTCCCCTAAGTACTGTTTTAACTGCATCTCATAAATTTTGGTATGTTGCCTCGTTTTTGTCATTTTCATTAATGAAATTATTGATGGTTTCCATGATTTGTTCTTTGACACACTTATTCTTTAGGATAAGATTGTTTAGTTTCCAATTAATTTTAATCTATCTTTCCACTGCCTTTTATTTAATGAAATTTTTATTCCATTATGATCTAAAAAGGATACATTTAATATTTCTGCCTTTCTACTTTTGAATTTGAAGTTTCTATGACCTAACACATGGTCAATTTTCGTGTAGGTGCCAAGTATTTTTGGAAAAAAGGTATATTCTTTTCTATCCCCACTCAATTTTCTCTAGAAGTCTGTCATAGCTAACTTTTCAAATATTCTATTCCCCTTCTTAATATCTTTCTTGTTTATTTTGTGGTTAGATTTAGCTAGTTCTGAGAAGGGAAAATTGAGATCCCCAATTAGTATAGTTTTGCTGTCCATTTCCTCTTGTAACTCACTCAGTTTCTCCTTTAAGAAACTGGATGCTATACTATTTGATTTATATATATATATATATATATAGTATCGATATTATTTCATTGTCTGTATTACCTTTTAGCAAGATGTAGTTTCCTTCCTTATCTCTTTTAGTTAGATCTATTTTTGTTTTTGCTTTGTCTGAGATCATGATTGCTTCCCCTGCTTTTTTTTTTACTTCAACTGAAGCATAATAGATCCTGTTTCAGCTCCTTACCTTTATTTTGTGTTTTTCTTTCTGCTTCAAGTGTGTTTCTTTTAAATAACATATTGTAGGATTCTGGTTTTTAATCCTCTCTGCTATCCACTCCTGCTTTATGGGATGTCATGGTCCTCTTTGTGAATGAAGGATAAACAAGAAACTTTGAGTTGAGCAATCCTTCCTTCCTTCCTTCCTTCCTTCCTTCCTTCCTTCCTTCCTTCCTTCCTTCCTTCCTTCCTTCCTTCCTCCCTTCTTTCTTTCCTTTTCTCTTTTCTTATCTCCCTCCATTTTCCACCTCTGTCCAGATAAGGAATCACACCTTACCTGTTGGTATTTGGCCCAAAAGAATATAAATTTTGATCACTGAAACCTCACAAGATATCTGGGGGTTTATGGGCTATATTTTTTTAAGGACCATAACTTAAACCCAAATCACTTTGGCTCTCATTGATGGGCCTAAATAGGTCTCCACCAAAACCTCACTTGGTCATTGTTTGTTTGGGCTCTGATGGCTCAGAGTGAGTATAAACAGCAATTGTTTCAGTTTTGGCTAGAAATTCTGAGGGTCTTCCCCTCCCAGACTAATTTTTTTGACTAGTTAAAAGAGGCCATTTTTTGCTTCATTTCTTACTTAGACTTGATCATTGAGTGGCCATTTCCTCAGTCAAACTGAGACTGAGGAAAGACCTTAGTTTAAAAAGGCTAAGGTTTCCTACTACATCTGGGGCCATCTCCAGTCATCTTGAGCTATATCTTGTCACTGGACCTAGATGGTTCCAGAAGAGAGAATGAAGCAGGCAACCTTGCACAGCCCTCCCTCATTTAAATCCAATTCACTTGCAAGTCATGGCATCACCTTGCTGATGTCATGGTCCTCTTTGAGAGTGAAGGACAAACAATGAATGAACAATGGGAGAGTTGATCTTATTCAACTCACAGTTATGATTACTATGTACTTCCCTCCATCTTTCTTTTCCTCCTGTTTATCCTTCTCTCTCTTTCATGTTTTCCCTTCTCACTTGTGTTTTTCCTCTGACCATCACCTTTCCCAGTCTTCTTTTCCTTCTGTTAGTCCCTACTATGACCTTACCTGTAAAATAGATTTCTATACCTAACTTAATGTGTGTGTGTGTTATTCCTTCTTTTAGCTAATTCCAATGAGAGTAAGGTTCAAGTGATGCCTACTACCCATGATCCCAGCTTCTCCTCCAGTGTAATAGGTTTTTTGTGCCTCTTCATGTGAGATAATTCATTCTGTTCCACATTACCCTTCCTTCTGCTCTCAGTGTAATCCCGTGTGTGTGTGTATGTGTGTGTGTGTGTTTTGCTAGAGGCAAGATAAAACCACTGAAGACTCTGTTGTTTATTTGAAATTAAAATTATTTACAAGTATTTATTTTCTCCCCTTCTCACTTTCTCCCTCATTAATTGGGAAAAAAAGAAAAGGAAAAACTACATTATAGATATCCATTATCTAGCAAAGCAAATCCCCACGTTGGTCAAGTCCAAAAATACATCTTTCATTTTTAATTTTAAGTTCATCATCTCTCTGGAAGGAGAATGGTGTCATTCTTCATTTTCATTCTTTTAGAGGCACAGTTTGACATTGATCATAGTTCTAAGGTACTTCAGAAGTATCTTTATAGTGTTGTCATTATATAAATGGTTCCACTATTCATTTCCTGTGAAACTGTCTATATTGTCACTTCTTACTGTGCAATATTACATTAAATTCAGATGCCAGAATTTGTTTAGCTACTCCCAAATTAATAGGTATTCCCTTTATTTCCAGTTCTTTGTTACAACAAAATTTGCCATATGTGTGGTTTCTTTTCCTCTTCTTTTTAAAATCTCTTTGTGGATATAGACCAGTTGTCTTATTGCTGACTCAAAGGTGATGAATATTTTAAAGATTTTGAGGGTATGGCACCAAATTGCTTTGCAGAATGGTTGGACCAATCAACAGCTCCTACAACAGTACAGCAATATGTATTTATCATCTTTTCTTATCTGATGAATGTAAGGTAGAACTTCAGACTTTATTTAATTTGCCTTTCTCTAATGGTGATTTAGAGCATTTTTCTATAGTTGTTAATATCCTGTGTTTCTTCTTTTGAAAACTCCATTTTCATATCTTCTGGCATTTTATCAACTTTGTAATGTCTCTTAGTCTAATATATTTGAATAAGTTTCATCCACACATGTATACATATGTGTATATGCACACATATGTATGTATGCAAATATATGTGCACACACATATAATCTTTGAAAAGAAAGCTTTAGAGATATTGTAAAGATCCCCCCATGCCTATTTCCCTTCTAATTTTGACAATTTTTTTCAGTTAAAAAACTTTAGAATTTTACATAAGAAAATTGTCCAAAGTGTCTTCTATGGCTTTCTTTATGTCTCGTTTGGTCATGAGCTCTTCTTCAGCTATAGATCTGAAAAACAGTTTCTTTCATTCTCCTTTAATTTACTTTTGATGTCACTTCTTATGTCCAAGATACATATCCATTTGAAGTTTATCTTGCTATGCAGTGTGAGGTGTTAGTCCACATCTAATATCTGTCAGAATACTTTCTAGTTTTTCCAGTAGTTTTTGCCCAAATGATTAGTCTTTACCCAAGAATTGGGGTCTTGGGGCTTCTCAAACATTATTCTAATATGTTTGTTTGTTTTTTGTATGTTCCATTTATTGACCTCTCTATTTTTGATTTGTCCCAAGTCATTCTAATTATTACTGTTTTATAGTATAGTTTGAAATCTGGTACTACTAGGCCCCCTTCCTGCTCATTTTGGTTTTACTTTGGTAAATTTAATTGTATAGCACTGAAGAAGTAAGGTTACTTAGGTAGTACTATCACTTTTATTATGTGGTATAGACTTCTCCAATAACAATTAATATTTCTTCAATTATTTAGTTTTGCATTTATTTCTTCAAATAATGTTTGGAAGCTTGATTTATATGTTTCCCACATTTTTCTTGGCAGATGGAATCACAAAAAATTTTATTTATTCTATAGTTATTTTCATCGAGACTACTTTTCTATCTCTTCCTGCTGGGTTTTGTGAGTAATATGCAGCAATGCAAATTATTTTTGTGGATTTATTTTATATACTGTAAACCTGTTGATTTTATGGTTTCAATTTTTGTTTGGTCCTTCAGGGGGTTATAAGTAAAGTATGTTATCATGTGAAAAAATGACAATTTTGTTTTCTCTTCACCCATGCTTATTCCTTCATTCTTCCTTCTTGCCCTTTTGCCATAGCTAGCATTTCTAACATTATCTTTAATACAAGGTGTGACATTGGCAATAGGTCATCAGGTATACATCTGATTTATTGGAACATCCTCTAACTTTTCTCTTTTACATACAATGTTTATTTTGGTTTTAGAAACATGATGTTAACTATCTTAAGTAATGGTCTACTTATTTCTCTGCTTTCTAGTGTTTTTTATCCCCCATACAGATGGTTTTTGTCAAATGTCTTTTCAGCATCTATTGATATAATCATATATTTTATTATGTTTACAGTCTTTCTTATATTAGACTAACCCTGAAATCCTGGTATAAATCCAATTTGATCATGGAGTATAATAATCCTAATATGATGACAGAGTCTATTTGCTAATATTTTATTTAAAAGTTTTACATCAATGTTCATTAGAGATATTAGTCCATAATCTTCTTTTTCTGTTTGAGTTTCCCTGGTTTAGGTATCAACAGCATATTTGTATCATTGAAATAGAATGGAAGTGTGCTTCCACTTATTAATGATACAAGTATTTTATGTAATATAAAAATTAATTATTCATTAATTATTTGTTAATTTTTTTCTTTGAATATTTAATTCTCTTAATGAACCTATACCCTTTCAAGTTCACTTATATATGAATCAATTATTTTCTGATATTAGATTATTTCAATAATCTATTTCTTTTATTAATCTGGTTATTTTATTTTTCAGAAATATTTAGCCACTTTTTCTAAGTTAAAAGTTAGCTTTACTTTATAATTGGGAATATTAGCTTTGATAACAGCCATTATTTTTCTTCAATTATGAATTTTTCTTTTTCATTTTTTCATATGAAAAATTTGGTTTTTCTCTCTCTTTAAAAAAAACCTTGAATTAGTTTGAAAAAGCATTTGTCATTTTACTAATCAATTAAATGTTTTTTTAATTTTTTTCATCAAATTTATTACTTTTTGATTTTCAGAATTTCTATTTTATTGGTTATTTATGGCTTTAAAATTTGTTGTAATTCTAACTTTTTTTAAAAGTAAAGGCCTAATGTGATTTGTTATTTCTCTTCTTTTTTTATTAAAATATTTAGAAATATGTAATTTTGCCTAGGACCATGTTAACAGTATTCCATAAGTTTCCAAAAAACTTTGTTGTGGCACTATTGTCATTTTAAAACAAAATATTGGATTATTTCTATGATTTTTTATTTAATTTATCAATCTTTTAGCATTAACTTTCCAATGCATGTGGCAACACATAGTCAATTTTTGTGATGGCATCCTTCAAAGATAAAAGGTATGTAAACTACTTTCTGTTCCCATTCAGTAATTACTTTCCAAATTTCCATCTTCTGGTTGGATTTGTCTAGAACTCTACTCTGTATCTATTCCTCCACCAGGTTTCAACTTCATCTAACAAAATGCTCCTCCCAAGTTAAGTTCATCCCACCTAATCTTCTCACCATTATGCAATTTCAATCATTGATTGACACAGCCTCCCTCAACTACCTCCACCCTCTGATTGGAGGGTTTGAGGGTGGAGTAATAAACTCCTCCCAATGTCTTCTTTATAAGGGAGAGAAACTAAACTTTTTCTCATTTAATTCTGCATCTTCTCTTCTACCTGCTTTCAGCTCTACTTGAAGATGTTCCCAAGCCAGGTAGCCTGTGGTTTCCATCTCCAATCCACTCCACCCCCACTTTCCTACCTCTTTTTGGGTGTTGTCTCTTCCATTAGGTCTCTGAAGGAAGGTTCTGTTCTTTTTTTTATTAATTGTATTCCCAGTGCTTAACACAGTACCTGGAACATTGTGAGTACTTAATAAATGTTTATTGGATTGGGTTAGATTAGATCTGAAAGGGTCAGTCTCTTAATATTATAGTTTTACTATTTATCTCTTCCTCCAATTTGATTAAATTTTCCCTTAGCATTTAAAAGTTATGATCTTTGGTGCACACATATTAAGTACAGATATTGATTCATCATCTGTGGCAACTTTAACATAATGAGGTGTTTAGATTGTCTCTTTTTATATTTATTGTAGCCCTATCTGAAATCATGATTGCTACTCATGCTTTTTAAAAAAAATGTACTTGAAGTAGAATGGATTTTGCTACAGACTATATAATTCCATATGAATATTTTTATTTCATGTGTAAATATTAGCTAATAGTATTTCCTGTAAACAACAGTATTGTATTCCATTTTTAAAATCTGTTTTAATCTTCCATTTTGTGGTTGAATTGATACTGTTCACATTCATGGCTATGATTTTTTAAAATTATTTTTTTCCTCCATGTTTTCATTTGCTATTTTCCCCCCTTTTTCCTCAACCCTCTCTCTACTAATAAAGGGCTGGAAAAAAAGAGAGGGAGTTTTTCTAATGTCTGTGATTTACAAGTGAAGCAGTTTACTTCCTTTATGTTGCCCCTTCTCTCTTCCTCTTTCCCTGCTCCTAATCCAGATTGCAGGACAGCAGGGGATCTAGTCACAGTTCCAGGGTGGGGGAGTGTCCTCTAGTCACTCTCAAAGAAACAGAGGCCCAAATCTCAGTTCTAAAACAAAAAGTCACATTTCAAGGGACAAGGGGAGTGCTAGGACTTGTGACTGCAGAGGACAAAAGTCCCTTCCTGGGTAAAGGCAAGACCACAGGGCAGGAGAGCAGTGACCATACCTCTCTTTGGACCATACCACCTTGGAAGCACTGAAAATTTACAAACCCCCTGAAATAGCTCTGAAAACAGTAGCACAAAAAACATGAAGCTTGGGACAGAGTCTTTCCCATCCTGAGAGAACAACCCAACTTTCACATAAAGTTAAAAGTTAATAAATAGGGTGGGGGAAGTGCAGGAAAGACAGATAGAGCTCAGAATTCAAGTTTTTAAAAATGAATTTTAGAAATAAAAAAAATCCCAAAAAATTGTTTTACAACTTTGAGCTAAAGGACTATATAAATATATCACTATGTCTTTGGCTGTTTTTTTCTATTCAGGATAAAATTCAGCCATTCAGGGGGCCAGGACCAGTGAGCAGAAAACTTTCCCTCACTGCCCTTTTGGAGATCAGAGAGTTGTTTGTACACGTCAAGATAAGCAATAAAAAAAGAGCTCAGAGACACAAAGATTCCCTCTTGAATATCTTAGCATAGTTCAGTCTCAGAAGAAAGTTAAATGACATGTTCTGAAGTTGAGTGAGGTGCAATGAGGGCTCCTCTCTCACAAATCCCCCAAAGTATACTAAATTTGTAGAACCCTCTGGTGCTATTCTTCCGTGTTGTAGCTCATTACATACTTTAAGACAACACTCATGTCTCTCAAAGACTTTTACTAAACAAGTATTCTCAGTTCCTTTAATCAATCCTTGTGTGTCATCATCTTGATGCCCATCAGTGCCCTAGTCATTCTCTGTTGGACAGGTTTCTATTCATTATTGTACTTAGTTAGAGTGCCCAACACTGAACACAATATTACAGACACGGTCTGAACAAGACAGAACACAGTGGGTCTATCACTTCCTATGTTCCTTCTATTAATGAAGTCTGAGATGTCTATACAAGTTGTGAGGAAGGTGCTGATTCACATTAATAGATGGAGTGATTCACTGGAAATTTGCCTAAACCAATGAAATCACAAATCTGTTCAAAAGAAAATGATCCAATTAGCTTTTGTGGTTGCCAATTCACATTGCATTTCCTCACCCTCTACTTATCAGAATCCTTGGTTTCCTTCCACGCTCAGATAAGGTTCAACCTCTTCCACATAACCTTTCTAAATGTCCTCAGTTGAGTCTCCCTTTTCTCAATGATCTTGAATCATTATTTGCATACATGTAGTATTCATTTCCCTTTCCCCTCCTGCAACATTCTTTAAAGGCTAAGATGTTCATTAGTATTTTATCCCCATTGCTTACACAGGGTTTTGCTTAAGCCTTGTTGAATTGAATAGAAAAATATTAAACTTGCAATCTATTAAAAAACTGAACTATTTTTATGTGAAATATAATCTAGCCTTGTCTTTATTGCCATTGCAAAACTGATTTCTGAACCTAAGTTTATTCTTAGAAATTTGTTTATTTATTTCTATTAAATTTATTTTTATTCCTATCAAATTTATTTTATTCTCATTAAATTTAATCTGAATGCATTCAGTCTAATGGTAAATTAACTCAAATATAATGTGAAATATGTGAAATACAATCTAGCCTTGTCTTAATTGTCATTGCAACACTGATTTTTGAACCTGTTTTTTCTATAAAGTTTATTTATTTATTCCTATTAAATTTATTTTTATTCTTATTTATTTTCTTTTATTCCTATTTTTATTCCTATTAAATTTAATCTTAATGGATTTAATCTGATGGTCAATTAAATCAAGCATTTTCAAGATTTTAGTTCTCTCATTTAACATGTTAATTACAAATTTAATAAACATGACATCTGTGTCCTTAACCAAGTAATATAATTAATAAAAATGGTGCTTAGCATAGAGCCAGGACAGATCTTTGAAGAACTCAACTGGAGACTTCTCTCAGCTAATAGATGCTCCCTATACCCCATTCATAATTAGTCTTTTGCTAGGCATTCAACCAGTTGCAAACTCAACTAACTGAATAGTCATGTAGTCCACAATTCTATATTTTGTCCCTCAGTCTAGTAGGATGGACTCTGTCCAGTGTTTTGTCATGCTAGGTAAATTCTACCTTCAGAATTCTTATGATTTACACATCTAGTAACCCTGTTAAACAAAGGAACTACATGAACCTCACATGACCTGTTTTTGAGGTGACATCCTCTTTTTGTGATCATTGCTTTTGTTTCTAGATATACCATAATTTCTCTTTGATGATACATTACAATGTTTTGCTAGGAATGAAAGAAGGTTTTCCTAGCTTATGCATTGTAGCCTCCACACTGTTTCCATTAAAAAAAGGGATTTACTATTTGCTTTTTCTGCAGCACCCCTCTTGGTCTCTATGATCTTCCGAAGATTAAGAACAATCATTAAACCTATCAGTAAAAGAAAGCACTGGCCTTTTTAGATATAATTAGCACTTGAATTTTAAATGTAACTAAAGGGATTGCAGACCCCCAGAGATAATTCTTTTCCCCAGAAGACTGCCAATCTTTCCAGTTTAGTACAGAATAGATATCATGGCATTTACCCTCTGGGCATATGGAGAAGTGATGACCCCAGTAGTTAAATAACTCAGTGTTTTCTTATAGTGAAAATTTTATTGATACATAGTGACATTTTCTTAACTGTTTCACCCTTGACAGTTTAAAAGGTGAACATTTTTAAGTCAAAAGTAAATTGAATGAATGATGGACCAAACTGTGTGAATACAATTAAATCAAAACATTTATCACAAAGTAGAAAATGATCAAATCCTGCAGATTGAGGCTGAGCATTTGTTCTAGTCGTCATTTCCAAACAGTGGTAAGATATAGCTGATGGCATTGTCCTTCGTTATTTCTGTAGCTGAATTCATAAGGAAATAACATAACCAAAAGTAAAAATTAGTAAGTGAATGAAAATATTCAGCCTGAATAACCAAAGAATATGTATAGAATAATGGTGCTATGAAAATTCTTTGATGGTGCATTTTTTAAAAAGAATATGAATAAGTTTTGGAGGGACAAAAGACTGAATTGTTTGTCAGTGATGGATCTGTTTAACTTAATGAGACATCCTAAACTCTAGGGGAAGTTTCTATAAGAACAGGTTCTCAAATGATAACATAATGTTTGGCAGAAAACAGATAGCTTTTTGTTTCTTTGTTTTTATACCTGCTCTATACCATTGTTCCTCTAACTGGGTGTCAACAAATTGATATAGAGCTAAGGAACATCTGAAAACAGCCCAGAGAAAATTGTTGTCAATTGCCTTATTCTCTTCAGTCTGTATAATATTTCCTCTCCTTTCCCCCTCATGGCCCCATTGCAGCAACTCAATTCCCTGCAGAGGTTTTTCAGAGTTTAATAAACACAATGGAAAATCTGCACACAGTGGTGGTTCATCTGTCCCTGAAAAATTTTTAAACTATTTTTTAATCCTCATTATATAATAACCCCACTAGGAACCACACAGCATAAATATTTTATTTCATATGAAAATGTCCTTAGAAGAGTGTAGTTAATGCTAGTTTGAAGTGATATCTTTAGGTAACATAGATGGAAGGAGCCATAATCTCTTCAAGACCCAAGTTAAACCATTTTAACTGTTTCTGACAAAGTGAAAGGAGATTTTTAATCAATTGCTAAGAAAAAACTGATATATACATATGTAAATACTTATACATATATATGGTGTGAAATTATGTTATAAAACCCAGATCATATCTTCCGACAATGAGAATTTGTTAAGGCTAATTTTTTTTGATGGTGGTGGTGGGATATGGGGAAGGTTGTCAATCTCTTTTCCTAGAGATTTTGAAAAGCAAATCAAGCAATAATCTCCTTTGGATGGCTCTACTGTGGTATTCTTAGAAGTGAATTGGGTGGGTTTCTCATCTTTACATTCTGATGATAACATTAAAAGGTTACAGTAATAACAATATCACAAAATAGGAATAAAACTCCCATCAGAAAAGCCCAGGATTAGTGTAGAACTTACCACAGTGAAAAATTCTTTATATACATCTGGGATAATTGATTTTCCCTTCTATGCAACTTGTTCTAAATGGAGGTGAATTTGAAGCTTTACGAAATCCCCTTTTACATCTAAATTCCAATTCTTGTCCTGTTCTTGAATAAATTTTTTCAGTGTCTCGCCATCTAAGTTCTATGTTATGTTTCATCATTATGTCATTTGATGTTGTGCATGCCTCTGAAAGATGAAAAGAATATATATTGCAAATGATAATATGTGTATACAACCTTACATTTTCCAAAATAACTGGGAATATAAAAGGCATTTCTGCAGTGATAATGTAAGTCATTTTCTTCTCTTTTATTCACAATGCTAAATAATATGAAATTAAATTCTGAATGATAACACATGATCAGAGCTTAACCAGTCTGTGTAATGGACTTTTTCTCTGCCCCCCACATCTAAAAGAAGATGTGCTTCCTTTCCACATTAGTTATCTCGGTATTTATCAGTCCATACCCAAATTAGGGTTGGAGAAAAATGCAGGGCATAAAAGAGAGTAAGGGAGCAGGGTTGTAGGTAATTTCTTGTTCTTTAGTGGCTTAAGTCATGTCCAACTCTTTGTGATCCCATTTGAGGTTTTCTTGGCAAAGACACTGGAGTTGTTTGCCATTTCCTTCTCCAGTTCATTTTACAGATGATGAAGATGAAGCAAACAAGGTTAGGATAAGTGACTTGCCCACAGTTACACTCAGTAAGTATCTCAGTCTGGATTTGAACTCAAGTCTTTCTGACTCTAGGATCAGAGCTCTATCCACTATACCACCTAGCTGCTCATGTTGTAGATAAGGTACTTAATAAATGTTGATTGATTGATGCATTGAGAATAAGTATGGGAAAGCAGAAAAGGCAACAATCCACTCTCTGTTGTTTCAAACTTTCTTTCTTAGAACTTACCTACCTGTTTTTCATCCCTACTCCAGATCTCACCAAACTGAATGTGCCCCAGCTTCTAGAATTCTTTATTATTGTTTTGCAGCATCTACTTTAAGATCATTCTCTTTGATTTAGATATTCCCATTCTCACAAAAATTGCTCGTTCCATATTCTCACATTTATTCAGATAGCTTTGAACCAGGTAACTGTATGCTTAAATAAATTGTGGCACCATTCTGGCATCTTTATTCCTAAATGCATTTTCCTCCTTTTGAGTAACTGGATACTAATAGGATTACTAAGATATGGTTATGCTATGGTTGTTTCTTTTTTGGGAATATAAGACTGTTTCTATCTTGATGGCTTACTGGAATGGACATAACCTTTTTTTCCGAGGATCAGGATTTTGTTAACTCTGGGGCAACTTCAAGCAGGCAAATGCTCCCTGTCAGCAATTGGCTTTTGCCTGGTGATACTACTGGAAGCTATGTTGCTAATGTGTAGTGTAATTCCTTCCTAGAGAATCTTCTGCTCATTATTTCAAATGTTCATGCCTTAGTCTCTCAGGGAAAATGCTGAATTTGGCAATAAGGGAAGGGAAAAATGAAAGGAATCAGTAAGAACAAAGAAAAGTTACAGATGATAGGAGCATATATTTAGAAAACAGAAGAGACTCAAAAAATAATCAAGAAAAAATGGTTATTCAATAGTAGCCAGATACAAACAGTCTGAAATCTAAATATCACCTAGGTCTAGTGTCTTCAATAAACTTTTTATCTCTTTTACTTGAGGTTAGGTGCTTTCATAACCTCCCATAAAATTACCAGCATTTTACTCTTTATAATATCCACGCTGATTCCTAAATAATCAATGGAAGAAGGGAATTCAGAGGTAATAGAATCTTAGCAGGAATGAACCTCAGAGAATATCGATTCTCAGCTAAATATGTGCAATAATTTTTTTCCTAACAGCTTTGAGGAGTGGTCATCTAGCTTCCTCAGGAAGTGACTGTTCCAAGGTCTGTCTTTTTTCGGACAAGAAAATCAATAGTGAAAATGAAATACAAATCAGTCAGTTTTGCATTTTGAAAGTACATAGCAAAGTACATTAAAGTTATAGCAAGTATTATACACGTAGGGCTATATAAAAGTTAAAATGTGTAGAAAATGGTGTAAGGGTGAGTTAATTTGTTTTATTTTCTAATATGGAAAAAAAGGAAGAGTTCTCCTTGAGTCTATGGGGAAGGAAACACATGATTTCTTTTTCTCTTAAATTACTACTCCCAACAACCAGGACAGGATCAAATTGGAGTGAAAAGCCTGAGCTATACATTTAGCCATGGAATAACAAAAAGAATTCTTAGATGGGTGCATGGCAGGGCTTAGTACATTGGAGACATTGATCGTGGCAACAAGCATTGGTATTAGTCAAACACTACTTTGAGGTTTACTATTGAAGCATATTTTTTTTTATTGAGATTTACTCCCCTATCATACTATCCTGTGACATTTTAGCTGTAAACACCAACTGATCATATCCATCACTGAGGACATTTTCCTTATGTACCGAGTCTATTTAGCACATACCTAGGCATGTTGGTTCCTTTGTCCAGAATCCATTTTTGCATGTCACAAATTGGGAGCCCTGTAGCACATAAAATCTTTGACATTTGTATTCCACTCTTGACTCTGGAGCATATTCAGCTAACGCGAAGGAGAGGATGTCTCCATTATTTATAGGTGGAGGTGGTCCACATTTTCCTACTTCCTCTGAGGAAGGGAGAAAGAATTTTACTTGGTGAAAAAGATAATACAGATAGGAGATTGAATTAAAACAGAAACTATTAATTTTATAACTGTTCCCTCTCCTTCAGTTTCTCAAGGTACTGAAACCCTGTCATGCATTTGTTCAAATTCTAACTTGCATCACAGTGATTTGTGTATATGGCTCACCCTCCATCCATACACAGATTATCCACCCTCCACTTCCACAAGTCCCACCACCTCAATTCCACTATACTACTTTACTCTCATCTTTTGTAAAGGGCTTATGAAGTCAGTTAGTCAAACAGTCAATAAGTATTAATTCAATACCTTCTATATGCAAGGCACTGTGCTATGTGCAATGCTGGGTAAAAGAATAAATAGGGCCAGTAGCCAGAGGAAAGAATCCAAGAGGATAAGCATTCTGCTTGTTAATGAGGACTAATGGAGTAGCTAGTTGGCACAGTGGATAGAGTGTCAGGCCTGGAGTCAGGAAGATCTGAGTTCAAATTTGGGTTATTAGCTGAGTGACCCTGGGCAAGTCATTTAACTGTGTTTGCCTCAGTCTCCTCATCTATAAAATGAGCTGGAGAAGGAAATGGCAAACCATTCCAGTATTTTTGCTACAAAGACCCTCAAAGGGGTCATGAATAGTTGGATGCAATGGAACAATGATTAAACCAAATGAGGAGTAAAAAATGAGCAGAAAATCTGAGTGAACTAGTGGTAAGAATCTTACTCTCCGTTATTGCTAGTGTTAGTCTTCTGTCTAAGTACACATTGACAAGTCTCATTAGGGTCCTGAGCTTAAGACAACAACAGAGAATCCATGACTTTCATGGAGAATGAGAGCATCACTATGTAATCATGCCCAGAAGTTCTGTTTTTTTTTAAATATACTTTTTAACATTCAAAAAGAAAATAAGGGTAGATAACAGGATAAGCTGAATGTCATGAAAGCAGGTAAAATTCTAGGACTTGAATCAATTAAGATTTTAATTGCTTGCTCAAGGACTATTTATCAGAAAGGCATGAGTGACAGCAAATCTAGTTTCAAGGCAAGAGAATAGGCATTCCTGGTTAATAAGTTACCCAGATAATCATAACTTAATTTTTTATATACATATGTATGTAACATAATTATAAGAAAGTAATCACAAAAACTTGAGTTCGTGGAAAGAAATTAGAATAATGATCTTTTAAATTATAACATTTAAAATAGATCAACGATGTACATAGACTCAAAGTCAAATACTACAGCTTGTCACTGGTCACATATATTATAGATATAATTTATATAGCTTTTTGGGGTTTACAAAGCACTTTCCATATCTTATTTGATCGTCACAATAACCCAGTTATTATTATTATGCTATTATTATCTCCCTTTTACAGATGAGGAAACTGGAACAGTGAGAGAAAGTGCCTTGCCCAAAGTCACACAGAAAGCAACTATGTGAGGCAGGATTTGAACTCAGGTCTTCCTTACTCCAGAACCAGCACTCTCTCCATTGTGACAGGCAATTGCCTAGACTAATAAATTCAGGAATTTGAAACAGAGTGAGGTGACTGAGGAGAAGAATAAAAAGCTTGAGCAGCTCTACATAGGGACTGTAGTCCCTTTTACCTCAGATTACACCAGTAAATCCTCTCAGGAATTGCTTTCAGGAACAATATTAGATAGTAATAGTATGCATCTGGCTCCTAAATACTAGCTCATATGTTTTGTTTTGTTTTGTTTTGTTTTTGTAAAAAAACAGTGTCCGCTCTTGCTGCCCCTCCAACTTGATGAAGGAAATAAAAATTGGCTTAGGTAACAAAAGTTCAAATAGTGGTAGAGTGATAGAGCTAGCATTGTGACAGATACAGCTTGGTTCTGTACCTAAAAACAAGTAAGTACATTCAGCATCTCTGTCAACTATTTACTCAATACCAATATAATTTTCATTATATTCTAGAAAGAAAATGAAAGAGGAGAGGAAGGAGTATTTGCAGTGCTTCTTTTTCTACCAGGGTCCTATGAACACTGGCTACTGGTGTCTTGCTACTATATATAAATAATGTCCTAGAGAATGTGGAAGAAATAAGAAGCAGTTGAATTTGTCTTATAGATTAATCACAGCCAGACTTTTCCATCTTCTCTGTGTTCAACATCTTAGGTGGCTTATATCCTATTCCAACACACAGAAATGCACTATACACAGGAAAAGCCAACCCAAAAAAGAAAGGTACCTAAAATCACATTGTCTCATCAAGACGGGGGAAAAGTCCATTTGCTTCACAAATTCCCTCTTCTTCCTTCCAAGACATTCAGCTCTGTGATGAGCATTTTCATAAGATGACCAAGAAAAATTTCAGGCCAGAAATTCGGATTTGCTTTGTTTTCATCTATTCTCTTCCAGAAGTTGGAAGAAAGGCTGATAATATTCAGGGTTATCACTTTGAGCTGCTCTTGTGCTTTCTCCACAGGATCAAATATAAAATCTTTTTGGTGTTCAAGACATTCATAACA
>NW_020954687.1:7257845-7375775 GCF_900497805.2 Vombatus ursinus
AGACACTGATAAGTCACTTTGTCTCCTGGAAAATAGTACCTTCTTGAAATACCAATCATGTCAGCGTTATTAAACTGGGGTGGACGTGTACATCTCACATCTGAAAAAAAAGTATTTGTGTAATTAATTATAAGTATTGAAAAGAAAGATATGATCAAATAACTACAATAACATGGTTGTAACAACAATACCAAAAAAAATTACATTTTTATACTTTGATGCACTTACTTCAATACCTAAAAAAATGTGATTTTGTCACTGGTTTTCCCTGGAACAACCTAGCTAGGCATAGAAAATAAAAGGGGATTCAAGGTGAAATGAAAGCAATAACTCAGAAAAGAGTCACACTTAAGGGGAACGTCATGAGGACCCTAACAGCAGAAAAAAAAGATTTGCAACAAACAGGAAAATTCTAATTCAAAAGATGCCTTTACGAATTCATATCGAATTTTGCAATTTATGTGCTGTATTGTTTTGATCATGCTAGGGTTGCTGTATCAGAAATAATTTCAGAGCTGTATCTAAGTATTAAAAAATTAAATTGTTCTTGAAAAGAAAAGAAAAGTAACGGAGTACTATTGTGCTATAAGAAATGATGAACAGGCAAACTTCAGAAAAACCTGGAAAGACTTGTATAGTCTGATGCTTTTGAGCAGAACCAGCAGAACGTTGCACACAATAACAGCCACGTTGTGCGATGACTAATATTGATAGACTTACCCCTTCTCAGCAATACAAGGATCTAAGATGTCTCCAAAGGCCTCATGATGGAAAATGCTATCCACAAAGAAGAAAGAACTATGGAGTTTGCATGCAGATCAAAGCATACTATTTGCTGTTTTTTTTCTTCTATTGTGTTTTGTTTCCTCTTTCTGGTGGTTCCTCCTATTGGTTCTAATTCTTACTTACAACATCACTAATGTGAAAATATGTTTAATAGGAATGTATATGTATAGCCTATATCAGATAGCATCCTGTTTTGGGGAGGGAGGTAAGGAGGGATAGGGAGAAAAATTTAAAACTCAAAAGCTTATGGAAGTGATTGTTGATAAATCAAAATAAATTAATTTAAAAAATAAATAAAATTGTTCTTGAAAGGAAAGGCTCTCTACCTTGTGGTGGATTAGGCCAGGTTCCTCAAATACATTTTACAGCTGCTGGCCCATTGATGTTGAAACCTTCGTGACATTTTTATGTCACTCCTTCTCCAAACTCATAAATGTTTAACTCACTAAGAACAGCACCATTTTGTATTAGAGGTGGTTTTCCACATGGAATGTGACTTATTCCTATGCGAAATATGTTCTCTATATTTGCACCTCATTGTAAGTCTATTTATTAAGTTTGTGCCTACTCTCACCACTGACTTTATATGCATTTGTGGAAGGCTGTGCCCTAGAAGTTTATGGAGGGCTTTGTTCTTTGTTCCAATCTAACTCTACCATCTCAGTAAATAATCTTTCCTTTAAATTTTTTTTAAATTAACAAGCATTTTTCCTCCTTCCATCCTTCCCCCACTACTGAAAATTAAAAATAAAAAAGAAAAACAAATTCTTGTAACAAATATGCATAGTCAAGCAAAACAAATCCCCACATTAGCCATTTCCAAGTTGAGGCTACTGGCCAATACTCAATAGAGAGGACACCAGATGGCATTAAAATTCCCAGCTTTTTAGAAATATTCCTACAACCCTTAGGGTAGAGATAGTGTTTGGTCAGCTTCTGAGGGTCTGGCTTTCCAGTTAGAATGGGAGTTGGGAGAATGAGTCTAGAGTAAGTGCTACAATAGTCTACAATAGTCAGCTCTTGACTCATTGGAATCAATGTAGTGAAGTATATGAAGCACTATACAAATAGAGTATCAGGAATCAGAGACTTGACTGTGAATCCCAGATTCACTATTATCTGTATAATACTGGAAATTCACTGATTTCTCTGAATCTCAGTTTTCTTATTTTAAAGTGGACTTAAAATTCTAAATCATAGATCCTCTGAGTATTTAAACTACTGTGGAAAAAGTGAGAATTAATAGCATCAGTATGAAACAAGCTATATTTTGTTTTATTCTTCCTTGTGGCAAAGTATGTGGTTAGGCTTAAAGAGATTATCTGTTGCTTGGGGGTGTGTCCACATACTCCTTTGGTTCTTTTGGGATTATTAACTTTGTGCAGAGTGAACTTAATGCAAGGAAACAATTAGAAATCAAAGAAATTATTGCTCTATTTTCTGTCCCCAGTATACTGTGAAGTGTAAGTGGACTTTAAAAAAGAAAAAAAAAAACAACAGATAGGTTATTAAGAGGACAATCCACTTGATGAGTATTAAGTTGACATATTACAATTATTCCGTATTTTGAATTGAATTTTCAAGTTTCTAGTTAACATCTGGAAAATTCAATTCAAAAATGCCTTTGCAAATTCATACCTAATTTTGCAATTTGTGTGTTATATTGTTTTGATCATGCTAGGGTTACTGTATCAGAAAAATTTCAGAGCTATATCTAAGTATTAAAAAATACAATTGCCCTTGAAAAGAAAAGAAAGGATCTCTACCTTTACATTGGGGTGGATTAGGCCAGATCCCTCCAATACATGTTATAACTGCTGACCCATTGATGTTGAAACCTTCATGACATTTGTATGTCACTCCTTCTCCAAACTCATAAGTGTTTAACTCATTAAGAACTGCACCATTTGGTATTTGAGGTGGTTTTCTACATGGAATTCCTGAAAATGAATGAGAGAAATATGTCCTTTATTTTAGTTTTGAATATAGTGTATATCTTATTCAAGTCAACTAGCTTCACTGTAAATATTAAATTTTGATCAGAAGCTATAAAACGATCAAAACCTGTTTATTTTTCTGATGAAATTGGAGGAACAACAACTATTATGGGAAATGTGATCTTGACATTTATGGAGATGGAATCTAATATGTAGACCTTATAGAAGGCAGCTTTAGAGGCAGCCAGGTGGCACAGTGTATAGAGAGCTGGACTTTGAGTCTGAATCCAAATCCAGCTTCCGATACTTTGTAGCTATATGACTATGTGCAAGTCACAATTTTTATCTGCCTCAGTTTCTTCATCAGTAAAATAGGGATGATAACAATAGCACCTGCTACCAAGGATTGTTGTAAGGAAAAATGACAGAATGCTTGTAAAATGCTTTGTACACTTAAAGTGCTATATAAATATTAGCTATCATTATTAGAAGATTCAACAGCAAAATAACAAATAGGAAGAGTTATGAAGAAACATTTTCAAAGTGTATTTTCAGGTATTTCTATCTGATTAATAATAATAATTGACATTTCTATAGTTATTTGGAATTTGCTGAATACTTTGCATTTTTAATCTCATTTGATCCAGGTACTAACTCTGTGAGGTAGATACTACAGGGACTATTGTCTCCATTTTACATATGAGTCAATCTGAAGCTCAGATTGGTAAATTGGCTTGCTCAGGATGACACAGCTAATATGTATTAGAGATAGATTTTGATATGTGATCCTTTAGATTCTAGTTACAGTATTTACACCACTAAGTTGTGTTACCTCTTAGAAAGATATGATGAAAGAAAAGTCACTGAGTGTTCCATACCATAAAAGAATATCATTAAATAGAATGTAGATAATCTATCCCTGACTTTTTATAAAGATTTCTTCCCACATTGAAAATTTCACTCCATCAATAAGTCAATCATTGTGCTAATTTCTGGGGATACAAGGAAATGTAAAAGAGAATACCTTTTCTCACAAGCTCACAGTCCGAAAGGGAGAAAACATGCAAACAGCTATGTACAAAAAAGCTAAATACAGGATCAATTTGAAATAATTAATAGAAGGAAGGCACTAGAATTATGGGAGATTATGAAAGGCTTCCTGTAGAAGGTAAGAGAAACTCAAGGAAAGTTGGGGAGGCAGGAGGCAGAGATGAAAAAGGAGAACATTCCAGATATGGGAGAAAGACAGTGAAAATGTACAAACTAAAATTCATAGATGTTAACAATTAATGGAAAAAAATACACACAGAAAAGTCATCATGGTATATTGAACAGAGCCTTGGACTCCAATCTATAGGTAACAAGATAGCACTGCATAGTACAAAGAGCAGACAAATGAGAAGGAGGAGATGAGTTCCAGACCTCATTCTGCTATTAAATTGGTGGTCAGTCACTATACCGCTTTGGGCCTTAGTTAACTCATCTGTGAAATGAGGGAACTGGGAGGGATGAAAATTGTAGAAGTTGCGTTTCACATTTATGTAGTTTTTTTAAAGTTTACAATGTGATTCCCTTACAGAAGTCTTTAGGTTGATAATGCATATGTTGCATATGGCTGGATAATCCATTTTTTATTACCCTTAACTATTTTTCTTTCTACAATTGACATCATTATGCCATATAGGATAAAGCTAAGGTGAGGGAGAGGGAGAATTGTCCTTCTTCTGGGTCAAAAAGACCGTATTCTGATGCCTAATAGAATAATAGTCAACATACCTTGCATTTGTACCAGGCAATACTTTTCCAACTGCTTGCCCATATGTATTCTCTAGTTAAATATCAGCTTTTTGAGAGCAGGGATTGTCTTTTTTGGTGTTTGTGTCTCTTCAGCACAATGCCCTGGCGTACTGTAAGCACTAAATACATTCATGTTGACTGATTCTATTTTGAGTGTTTAGAGTTACAAACTTGTTAAAAATACTCGCCAAAAAGTATCATTACCAATGCATTGTGGAGGTGAGCTCCATTTTCCCATATTGCATATTATCTCCTCTCTTCCTATCATCTTGAAACCTTCTTGACACGTGTAGTTTAATATAGTATTATGCTTATAGGTACTGGATTCCAAATTGTCATCATCGGCTTCTGAACTTGTCACTTGTTTAACAGCTCCATATTGTATAGCAGGTGGTTTAGAACATGGTTGTTTTTCTATATGGAGAAGAGAACATGGTTATAACATGTAGTATCAAGTACCAAAAAATCCTTTTGAATTTAAAAATAACTGCATTTTTAAAAAAATGTGTGAATATTTCATAAATGCAGGGGTACAGTGAAAAGATCCCTGATCTTTAAGTCAGAGAATGTGAGTTCAAATCCCAGCTCTGTCAAACACTACCTGTGTGACCTTAGGAAATTGTTTACATTCTTGGAGTCATAGGTTCATAATCTACAAAAGGATGTTGTTGGACTTTACATGACCTCTAGAATTCTTTCCGTCTATATCTGTGATCCCATAACCCCCT
Organism: Vombatus ursinus; assembly: GCF_900497805.2. Classification (NCBI taxonomy): domain Eukaryota; kingdom Metazoa; phylum Chordata; class Mammalia; order Diprotodontia; family Vombatidae; genus Vombatus; species Vombatus ursinus. Next base: position 7,263,094 of record NW_020954687.1, read on the forward strand.
TCTTACTGTGCTCTGTGATTCTGCTTTCTATCCACTGTTCACCTACGTGACTGATTCATTCTTTTTTTTGTGGGGTGAGAAGGCACCAGGTATGCTCCAAGGGACTTTTTAGAGAGTAGGAAATAATACACCAGAGCTATCTTCTGTTCCACCTTCCTCAACAGATTTCTAGGGAGCAAATTTGCCCACAGACACAGTAATTTTGCTCCAGGGACCTTAGAGGAGACTACTCTTTTTTATTGTCACATGAGCCATCCTAACTTCTAGGGACCGCATATAGGGGAGTCAACATCACTTGGAAGGAAAATTTTTTTGCAAGATATGGAATACTAACCAATACAATGTGGTATTGAATGCCACTGTCCATTTTTACATATTATCTCTTCTTGTCCTCGAAGAAGGTAATTTTCTTTACAAAAAACAACTATTTTTTCACCATGCTCGTAGTTCACTATTGTACTCATTTCCTGAGCATTAGGTATTTGAGGTGGAGGTGCACATGATTCCTTTTCTGGAAGAAATTAATATTATGTGCTATAATTACTGTTATTAATAATTTCATTTAACTTGTACGTCAGGAGCCACAGTTTCTCCCATGCACAGAACTGCCAAGTTCATATTGAATAAGGACAAACTATAAACAGTATACAAAATCATTGGTCTAATGATTGCAAGAAATACCTATTACTCTCTATACCTCCTTATCACTCTTCCATTATCTCTGTGATTCTTTAATTTTCACATAGTTTTGCCAGCAGTCTACACTAAATGCTATTCCTATGGTTCATCATGGTGGGAAGATGACTCTAGCAAGTTCTTCTCCTGGGGAAAGATTTCAAGTTAGGTTCTGGCCAATAACTATGTGATTCTCAAAGACATGGCTAAGTAAATGTGGAGAGACTGGGTTTTTGGTAATAAATTCTCAGGCCATGCTGAGCCATGAAGCCAAGACAGAGAAAAAGGTCATTTCATTGATTATAGACAGGTTTGGGAGCTGTGTCAGTGAAAGATTCAAGGTTTACACTTTGCAATAGGACTGGCACTTAACCCTTTCCTGGCTTATGAAAAAGAAGAAAGCTTTGTGTCTACTAGGAAACAACCAAAAGATAATTGAATCAGACTAGAACATATAGTTAGATATTTGGGGAATCACACAAGCTAAAAATTAAGTATTGATCAATATAAAAGTAACTTTTTGAATTAGTGTGTGTATCTTGAAATTGCCATAACTTGTATGAGATTCCTACTCAGTTTTATAATAGATTATTTGTTTGCGCCTTAAGAATTGTCTTGGGCTCAGATTCTTATAATCTAGCCACTGCTCAGATTTTTACAAGCTAGACAATAGCTCATAGATGCTAAGATTCCTTAAGAGTCTGGCTAATATGGTGGATCTTTAATAAACCTTGTGTTTGGCTGAAAGAAGGCTTGAGTCTAAATCTTTCGGGCAGGACCCACATGTCGTGATCTCGGGCGCCCCTAAACCTCTAGACCTCATCCTATGGTTCCCTGACCAAGAAAAACTGCCTGATACCAAGCTCTTCACCAGCCAAAAATGGAAGATTTGTGTCTTCCAGATTACAGACCATTCACCTACAGTTGATAGCAAATAGCTGGTACCAGCCAATGTTCCTCCCCCACTCCCCATCGTTCCCTGGATGCAGCCCGTGCTTGGTTCCAGTCGATCTCCTCTTTAGGACCCCTTCAAGGCAGGAACAACTCTATGCCCTTTGCCAGCAGGAAGCAGTTCCAGAAGCCAAGACCTTTGCCCCTTACCCCAAAAGAATTTGTGTCCCATTTGTTTGAGGGAGGAATGATGAGGATGGGAGCTATACCCCAAAAAGGAAAAACCTTGGACTTTCCCACAAGGCCTAATCTCTGGCATTCCCCTGAGGCTATAATTCCATCAATTGGCCTTTCATTGTGGTTATACTCAATCTCTGTTACCCTTAACCTAGCCTGGCCCTCCACTGTTTTACCTCCCTATGGCCCCCAGTCATTTCCCACCCTTAATCCTATCTAGGCTTTATTCTCCCTTGGCCACCCCTGGAGCTCTATTACCTCATAGACTACTTGGCTGCTCCAAGATGTCTCCCATAGTCTTTCTGTATATAAGGTCCATCTTGCCTCTATTATAGGATGACCATTTGAGGTTATTGAAGGGTTAGTGAAAGATTTTAAGGATGAGTGAGACTCCTTTCTACCTCTCAGAAACCAAGTATTACTTCAAGATTTAACTCATGTGCAAGTCAATCTTCTCTGGATCCCTGATGCCCAAGTGATTATTGTTTTCTCCCTCCTAAAATTGCCTTGTATTTACTTTCCTATGTACATGTTAAAATTTTTTTCTAGTAGAAAGTAAATTCCTTGATGGAGTTATTGTTTAATTTTTGTCTTTGTATACTTGACAACTAACAGTGCTTTGTATGTAGCATGTAACATTGCTTGCTGAAATGAAATCTTAAGTAAAGGATTATTGAGATTTATCTGAGACTCAATTATCTATGCTTTGAGCCACTGGATAATTGAATAAAACTGACCTACCAATATCAGCAACTGCTATTTCTGTCTAACAACAAACTGACCAAAGTCAATCAAAAAATCAGTAAGTAAAGAGCAAGTTATCATTAGGACTTTGCTGAAGCCCATACAGAACAGCTCATCAGAAACAATGAAAAACAAAATCATATTAGCATTTACCATGTTTATATTTAAGACAAAAATAGTTGATATGAGATCTTTTAAAATTTGTTGGGCATGCATGAAGCCAGGTAAGACAAAACTTTCTGAAGCTTTGGTTTTCATATTTGTAAAAGATGGGATAACAATACTTGCACTACCTACCTCACAGGACACTTTTGGAAAAATGTTTGCGAATCCTAAAGTGCTATAGACATCTCTTGCATTGTTATTGTTGCTTTCTAAATTTTCTATTTTACTTTTTCACAGGTAAAAGTAGGAGTTTTATGATGAAGAAAATTTGCTTTAGAGAATTAAAAAAAATTCTTACTTGGACATTGTGGTTTGGGAGACCATTTTCCACGCGTACATTCTGTACTTTTGAATTCTGAATTCCAGTTACAGCTATAATTAACAACAATATTACCCAATTTATTGTGGTATAGGTTGACTTGCAAATCTTCAAAAAATTTTGGTGCACATTTTCCAAGTTGATATGTTTCTAAAAAGAAGACAAAATTTTTAAATGTAATGACAAAGGTGTGTCATTTAAATCAGAGGTGTTAAATATGCAGCCTTGCAGGCTCCAGTGGTGACTTAGCCAGATTAAAGCATAACCAGGAACTGTTTAAGAAAATGAATAAAAATATAATAAAACATAGATAATGTTACATTTTAAATATAAGTCAATATATGTCATGCAGGAATCTTTGTTTGGATCAACACCCTCCCCATCACCACACACCTTATTTCTATTTGTTTCATTCCACTGATTTAAATCATCTTCAGTGTTCATTCATTCATTCAACACACAGGTATCAAGTATCTAATTCCAACTGCAAGGATCAAGGGAAGCTTCATTGACAAGCCTGAATTAAGTTGAGTTTTGAAGAATGAATAAGGTATAAATAAGCAAATATTGCGTTAGGGATGGATGATGTCCCATCCATGTTGGGTAGAGGGAAAAGTGTAAACAAAGTTGGTAGCTAACAAACAATTAAGTCAATATCTTTACTTGGGAAGCCTTTCATTAAGTGGAACTATACACTGAGTGAATATTCCTGACTGTTTTGGATGACATGAACTTTTATTTTAATGTAGTACAACCCAAACCTGATGATTAGAATATCTGTCAATCTATTGGGATTTTTTTTATCTTTGGGAAAGAGATATATTGAGACAATGATCTGATTCCCCTGATAACTTCTGAGTGCCTCTGCATAAAACAAATTGACAGACTATCTGTGGAGGTCATTCAGAAAACAACAGACCCATGAATATGTTCCCCTAATATCCAGAGTATTGGTCTCTCATTGACCTCAAAATATCTGATATCAATAGTAACCTAAAAAGTGATAGTCATAATTCTGTAAACTGAGCAGTTGGAAAAGTTTAATTTATGAAAATGTTATATTAATTTCCCCCTCAAATGTAACAGCAACAAGAAAACCTTTTAGACAGTGAGTCCTGGGTATGAATTCCTTTGATAGTTCTCTCTATAATTACCCTCAAATGATTGGAGTTTAAAACCACACACATTGCTTATAGGGAAAATGGTGGCATATTAGGACCTAGAGCAGATCAGATACCCTCAAAACACAACAGCAAACTCCAAAAATGTACCAGAAGAAACAAGTATAAAGAAAACCAAAAATAAACAGCTAAGAGCTTTTCTATCCAGTCCAGAACTTCACCATAAGACTTGACAGAATTTTGCAGAAGTTTTGAGTAGATATATATGATATATGCTTATACATATATAGACTTATATGCATACATATATAGACATATATGCATACATATATAGACATATATGCATACATATATAGACATATACTTTCCCTACTTAACTTTTACCTGTTACCTTGCCCTCCTATTAGCTTACCCCCTCTTCCAAGGATCCCTGCCCAATCTTTCCATTCCCATTTATCTAAACACCCTTCTATACCCCTATTTAACCTATTCCTTCACTCTCCCCTCAAACAATCCCTCCTTTATTCTCTCCTTCCTCCCTATTCCCTTATCCTTTATATTCTTCTGAATTTAGGAGATTTTTATACTTTTTTAAGATATATATGTATTGTTCCCTCTTAAACCCATCCCCGATGAAAGTAGGTTACCAGAACTGCCAGCCCTCCTCCTCCATCTAATTCCTCCATGATAATTCTTCCTCTTGTACCTCATTTGTATAAAATAATTATTCTTTTTAGCTGATTTTAAACAGTTTTACTTTTTAAAGTCATATCATAATCAGGTCTACAACAATCTTTCTTATAAACTACCCAATTACTAATGACAATCTTAGACATAGATTTTACATTTTACATATATAAAAGATAAATGGTCTGGCCTTTGTAATCAGTCTTTGGTATGTACCTTATGTTTCTCTTGGCTCTTATATGTCAAATCTATCAAGTTCAAGTTTTATCTTTAAAGTCCTGAAAGTCTAACAGTTGATCAAATGTCCTTTTTTTTCCTATTTGGAATTATGCTTAACTTTGCTGGGTATGATATTTTCAGCCAGAACCCCAGTTCTCTTGCTCTTTGATATGTAGTGTTCCAAGACCTGTAGTCCTTCAGTGTCTCCACTACTAGGTCTTGTGTGATTCTAATTGTGGCACTCTCATATTTAAATTGTTTTTTTCTTATTGCTCTTAATATTTTATCCTTGAGCTTGTGGTTTTGGAATTTGACTATATTTCTATGAGTTTTCTTCATAGGATCTCTTTCAAGTGGTGACTGATGGATTTTTTTTTTCTATTTCTACTCCCACCCTCCCATTCTAATCCATGAAAATGTTATATTAATTTCCCCCTCAAATGTAATAGCAACCCCCGTTCTAATGCTTCAGGACAATTTTCTTTAATTAGTTTTTATATTATTGTATCAAGATTCTTTTTTGGATAATAGCTTTCAGGTAGTCCAATTATTCTAATATTCTCTCTTCTTGATCTGTTCTCCAAATCAGTTGTTTTTCTTATAAGATGTACTTTCTCTTCTGTTTTTTCATTCTTTCTATTTTAATTATTTCTTGATCTCTTATAACTTTGCTGGCTTCCCCTTGCACAATTCTAATTTTCAAGATGTCATTTTCTTCCTTAAGATTCTGCATCTCCCTTTCTAATTGCTTGACTTTCTTTTCATAATCTTTTTGTTTTTCTTAGATTGTTCTTATTATTTTTTTTCTTTTAGTTTTTCCTCAATCTATCTCTTTAGAAATTTGATTTCTAAAGTCTTTTTAAAGTTCTTCTATAAATTCTTTTTGGGCAGTTGACCATTTGACATTATTCTTTGGGAGTAGAAGAGGGTTTCTTTGCGTCAATATTTTCCTCTGAAGATGAACCCTGGTCTTCTTTATTCCCATGATAACTTTCTATGGTTAGATTTTTTCTTCTTTGCCAGTGCATTTTTTTTTGTAGTAATAGTTTAATTTTTGTAATCACCTCTAGACCTGGGGAATGGGGAATGATGTCTTTTGCTCCAGATCTTCAGTTCTCCCCTCTAGCCTGGAACCTAAGCCTAGCTTCCAGCCTCCTGTTCGTGCCCATAGCTAGTGGCATCCCACCTCACTGCTTCTGCATTCACCGGGCATGAGCATTGTTTCTTCTCACCCCTGAAGCTCTCTGCAGCACAGATGGGTCCGATGTTCCTTGTCAGCAGAGGGTCTCTCAATCTTCCTTGGTTCAGATGCCCAACTCTCCTCTCTATCCCGGGGATAAAAGTTCCTGTGGTTAGGGCCTAGGTAGCCTCTCAACCCAGCTAACCCCAGGGCTTGCCACTTGTTGTTTAAGCAGCTTTAAGTTTTGAGGGGACCCTGGCCTGGAAGTTTTTACTCTTCACAGGGACAAACCTCTTCCTGGGATTTTTCTTCAGATCTTCTTGGATTGTCCCAGAGGGGTCCCTGTTGTGCCCCTATTCTTATTTATTTTTACCAGCACTTTGTTCACCCTGAGGTGTTGTTTTATCTCTTTTGTAGGGAAAAAATCTTGAGAGTTTGGAATTTTCTGACCTACTTTGCCATCTTTCCAGACTCCTCTCAGCTTTGAATAGATATAACCCAAGTTAGTTGGAACAAAAAAGGTGCAAGGAAAGGATACCCAGGGCAGGAGTCAGGGTCAGAGATTTTGGGCAGCCCAGAACCTGGGCAGCCAATAGGCCAAACCATAGCACAAATCTCAGCAGGAGAAAGGACCAAGGTAGCACTTGGGAAGCAAAGTACCTGGGATTTCTAAGGAAACTTGCTATGCTCAGAAACATATGTTTGGAACCTGTCAGGATCAAAGAAAACTACTGAGCCAACTCTCAATTTGGGATCAAGTAACTAGAAGCAGACAGATAAGGGGTCAAAGTCACAACCAAACTATAGCCACCAGGACTCTGAGTTCAAAGCCCAAAAATTCCTGCTAAAGGTGGGGACTAGTCTTAGACTCCACATTCAAGGCCAAGAAAGCCTCTTCATACCATCAAAGACAACAGGAAGGAGCAAAGTCTCACCTAAACACAAAGTCCTAATTCAGAAACAGAGGCTGAAGATATGAATGACCTAAACACAATGAAAAAACATTAAGAGTAGAATAAAATAAGGAAATACTAAGAACTGGGAGAAGACCAAGAGCTAAAGCCAAAAGAATATAGTAATCTCTCTATACATATTTGTTACAAGAAAGTTTTTTCTTTTCTACTTTTTGAAAAATGGGATGGGGATGGAGGGTGAGAAAATAAATATATTTCTGTTAATATAAAAAATGGAGAGGTAGGGGCTACTACAGATATGAAATATTGCATGAACTTTCAGATAAGGTCGATGAATTATTAATTTTACTTAACTGTTTTACTTTGTTTCAAGAGACCTTTTAAAAAGAGTAATCTGTAAATGTAAAAACAAAACATTGATAAAACTGAAAAAAAGGCTTGAAAAACAAGTCAAGGAGAACAAATCTAAAAATATTTAGATTGCTTAAAAATCATGACCAAAAAATTAAAAAAAAACAACCTGATGTTATATTTTAAAAAATCATAAATAAAAAGTGATCAGATCTATTGGAACAAGAAGGCAAAATAAAAATCAGAAAGATCCATTGATAATTTCCTAAAAGGAATACCAAAATGAAAACTCCTGGGAACATCATAACCAAATACATAACTTCAGAAATCAAAGAAAAAAAACATTGCAAAGCAGACAAAAAGAAATAGTTCTAATATCGAGCAGCCATTGATAGGATTACACACAACTTGGCAGCTGTCATTATAATAGAGAGGCGAAATGTGAATGTTCTTTTTTTGCCCAAAGGCAAATGATAAAAGATTACAGTAAAGACTAAAACCATCTGCTAAAACTTAGTATAACATCATGGAAGAAAAATGTGTCCAAGCATTCTGGATGAAAAAGGCCAAGCAACCAGAAATAATTCAAATATCATGGAACCATAGTCAGGATCACACAAGATTTAGCAGCTTCAACCTAAAAGGAGTGGAGAGCTTGGAATATGTTATATTGGGAGGCAAAAGAGTTAGGATTATGACCAAAATCACCTACCCAACAAAAATGAGTAAATCCTTTAGGGGAAAAATATAGTTTAATTAAATAGAGGACTTTCAAGGATTCATGAGGAAAAGACCAGAGACAAATAGAAATTTTGACATTCAAACGAAATACTCAAGAAGAGCATAAAAAGGTAAACATGAAAAAGTAATCATAAGGAACTCAATAAAATTGAACTATTTACATTCCTATATGATACATGTAACTCCTAAGAACTTTATCATTAAAAGGACAGTTAGGAGTATATATAGCCAGAGGGCATGATTGAGTCACTAGACAGAGGGCATAGTGAGTCAATTGTGTTGGGATGATCTTAAAAAACATAAGGATGAGAAAGAGGAATGCACTGGGAGAAGGGGGAAGGGAGAGGTAGAATGGGGAAAATTTTATCATATAAAAGGGGAGTACAAAGAAGATCAATACAATGATCTAAGATAATTCCAAAGGTCTTATGATGAAAAAATGTTAACCACTTTCAGAGAAAAAACTGATGAACTCTACATTTGAATTGATGTTTTGTTTATTTGGTGATACATCCAATATGGAAATATGCTTTGCATAATTTCACATGTTTAAATGATATAGTTTGCCTTCTCAGTGGGTGGGGAAAGGGTGGGAGGAAGAGAGTGAATCTGGAACTCAAAATTTAAAAAAATATTAAGAATAAATAAATATTTTTTTAAAAAAATAAGGAAAGAATATAAGGTGACACCTGTAACTGACATGGCTTTTTATAGTTTGTATTCTGAAATATTCTCATATGGTTGTAAAGATGAGTTGTGAACTTCAGTTGGTTGTTTGTACTAATGTAGGCAGAGAGCAAGATAGAGGAAGGGCTCTCTCTGAAGAAAAGAAGCAGGGGAAAAACTCAGGAATTTAGGATTTGTTTACTCTTTAGGAAAGTTCCATACTTTTTCACCCCTTTATGGAAATATCAGGCAAAAAAATATATTGAAAGCTAGCTTTTACATAGCACATTAAAGGTTCACAAAGAACTTCACATATTATCTCATTTTATCCTTAAAATAATCCCAGAAGCTGCCTTTATTATCCTTATTTTATAGAGTCAATATAGAAAAGTGAAACTAGGAGAGGTTAGAAGGCTTGCTAATAAGTGTCTGGAACAAGACTTAGGCTCAAGTTTTGCTGATTTCAAGTCCAACATTCTATTCTCCAGGCCACCTAATATAATTCAGTCAAATTAGAGAAGGGTTTGAAGGTAGGAGGGAGGGATCAGAGGCTGCCAATGAAGGGGAAAATATTTTCTGTAATCACATTCCTTTACTTTTCCTGTCTCAGGAGGAACAGCATTGTTATTTAACCTCCATTTTCACATACCAACAATTAGGATATGTAAGAAGTAAAGGCACCAGCCTAAGTTCACACTTTGCCCATTATATTGCAATATCAATTGCAATAGCAATTGTACCTTCAGCCCCAATACTTTCTTCTAATGCTTTTGAAGACAACCAAAATTCATGAAAGAGCATTGTTGACAGCTGTGGGATCTGCAGGAAACAAGACAATCTACATAGGAGGACAAACAGTTTCCTTTGGCCACTTAAACACACAAAATAATTTTCAGCAAGTGTACAAAAGTTTAAGGAGTTCTGTTCTAAAGTTTGTTTCTTGTTTTAGAGACTAGTATGTGGTCCAACAAGTAAGATACCTTTGAAATGAATTTTCACATAAGTGTGTTTATGAAGCTTTTTTTTTACTCCATCAACTATACAATAAGTGAAAGGTTTTATTGATGTTTTAATTTTAAGAAATACTTCATGACATGAAAATTTGTCAAATGAGTGGACAGGTTTTATATGAGATAAATAGTTTATAGATGAAATTTAGGTTTATAATGCTTTAAATAGGGAAACACCACAGTGCAAATGACTCTGGGAGTAGTACATGCTTACCGAATTTGGAAACATACATAAGTTTATTATGCCACAACAATTTATAATTAACTAATTAATGTATCATTAATTAATATTGACTAATTATGAGACATTCTTTGAATATTTCACAGTTATAATTTTTTTAATATCACAAAGAAATGCAAATATTTGTTGACAATATCAAGTCTCTAGTTGAAAAATAGTCTCATTTACCAATGCATTTAGGGAGTTGTGTCCAATTTCCTTGATTACATGTAACTCTTTTGCTTCCAACCATTGTAAAATTTTCATCACAGTCATATTCAATTGAAGACCCATGAGAATATGACACGTTAGTAGTCTGAACATGACCATGGACAGGTTTAGGTACTTCTGCACATCTTCTTTCTTCCTCTACATAAATTAGAAACAAATATGATTAAATTATCTTTCAAAAAAATCAAAAAAACCCTCTTCCTCTTCATTCACCTATGAATATATGTGTACATATGGATGACACAGAATTATTTAAAATACAGTTTACAATGCATTACCAATGCAAGTGGGTAAGATTGTCCATTCTCCATTATTGCATTGTATTTTCTTGGGTCCTCTCCTCATAAATCCAAGATCACAATTATATTCTACTACATCATTGTGACAATATGTCCTATTGTTTGAGTCCTTAAGTGTCCCATTCACAACTTCAGGTGGTTGCTCACAACATTTTACATTCTCTGTAACAAAAAGGTGATGCAAGTAGTTTTATAATTGTATAGATTACTAGACCATTGATTTAGAATTGGAAGGTATCTCAGAAGTCATTGAGCCCAGACCTCTCATTTTACATTTGATGACCAAAGAGCTTAAATGATTTGCCTAATGTTACACAAGTAGTAAATAGCAGAGCTGGGATTTGAACTTGGGTCCTCTGACTTTATCTAGTAATCTTTTCACTGAACTATACTCACTTCTGTCATCCAGTGTGTTAACTACCAATACTGCCCAGTTTTGTGTTCTCTACAAATTTCATGAACAGTGTATCTAGACCTTTATCCAAGTCACTAATAAAAGTGTTAGCACAGGGGCAAGCACAGATCCCTAAACTGCAATATACTTTTTGCATTCAGCAATTCAAACAACTCTGAATGCATCTGCTTTCACTGGCACCTACTCCCACACCTCCATATATTGCATGAGTAGCATAAGAGACTTTATCAGATCCTTCCATTATCATTTATTTTAGTGATTCATTTTTCTAGCTATTCCCTGCAGTCACCCTATGCACTGTCATCCTTATAGTCAGTTATGACTGAGCAACTTATAGACTTTTCAATTAACTTTCTGTGCACAATATGAGAATCCAAAAACAATATACAAATAGGAGAGCAATTGCCATCATGCCTATAGGGAGTGTTTAAGCCTAGGGGAAGTGGTCTAGCTGTCTTTTGGAAACAAATTACCAACAGATCTACCCAGACACAGACAAAGCAATGAGTCAACTCCTAATTATTAGTGAGTTCTATATCCTATCAGTTGAGAAATCACTATACATTTAATTTATGCTGTGATAGGCTAACATTGACTTTAAAATTCATTGACTGAATTCTTTTCCACACCTATTAATCCCAGATGGACAGGAAGAATATTTAATCCAAAAGAACCTATGTACTTAGTTACCACAGAGCTTCTTCTAGTACCTATTAAATTGACATAGTTGTGGGCTTTTTTGGTTTCCTATCCAATTTGTGCTTATGTTTCACCATACCCCAACTCTGAATTACTCGCACCATGGACTTCCTTCACTCTTAGGCACATGCTAATGAATAAAGTCAGAAGAAATAATTTAACCAAGCTAATATGGACTGACTATGAGATAATTCCTGTTAGTTCCTCTAGTCCATATATAATGTTAAAGAAATAAGAAACCCAACTTGCATACTCAGTATAGATACGAAAATGCCTCATAACCTCCACTGGCTTCTTTGGATTGCCATTTTTCTTTACAAATAGCAAAATTCAAATGTTGAAGGGAAGATATAGTCTTGATCAAGAATGTCCTTGTCACTCCTCTTCCAACACTTTAATTCCTATCTTCTAAGGCACATATAAATGATTATATGCTACCCTAAAATACACTATATGAAAATGACAGCAAAGATACAAAATTGTGCCAGGATTATGTTAGTAATTCCATTGTTGTTATCACCAATTTGAGAAGAAATGTTTACGTTCACATGTAGGAATCCTGGGAGACCAGCCAAAGTGGTAACACTGCACTGAAAGTGGTCCAACTAGTTTTAATCCATTCAAACAGCGAAATGTCAGCACATCTCCAACTTTATATTTGTCTTGCTTGGGATCAGGATATAAATTTCTTTGTAGAATAGGTAGATGACATGATTTTTCTAAAAATAAAGTAATAACAAAATCAATGTTTTAATTTTTAGAAGTTTATTGTTTGCTCAACAAATAACTTACTATGATTTAAAACACTGCTATCAGAAAATTTACTTCTTACCTTCAAAGAGCTAACAATCTAGTTAAATATTGTGCAATTTTACATAAGGCATTCTGGTAAATAAGAGGCAGATAAAGGTCTCTTTTTCTCAAATAAATTAGATTGAATAATCTAATGGCAAGGGGAAGGAGAGAGCATGCATAGGAAACCAAAAATTACATAAAGATAAAGATCTGTGAGTGGGTTAGAATTAAATAACTGGGTTAGAATTCAATTTCAGCATTGGCAGAAACAATTGGGGAAAACAATCTAGAAAATACATGCTTTGGATTATCATTTAAGTATAATATTATAGGTTTGTTTAATAGAAGAAAAGATATTTTTATAGTTAGAGAACATATACTTCAACCCCATAATTTGACTAATGAGTAAATTAAAACATCACACAGCCATTAGTTAAAAATTCAAAACCAGAACCCATCATTATACAATATATTGTACAATAGATAGTCCTATAGTTATTGAAAACAAACACAACATACCATACATATACACACAGTGTGTGTATGTATATATGTGCATGTATATACACATACATATACACTCTGATTTAAACTACAAATATATTGTATAATACTTGAAGATAAGATTCTGGAAAGTTATTTTTTTTATAACACCTTATATTTTTAATTGTATTCAGACATGATCTAAACAACTCACTTATAAAATTGGACATGTTTTCCAATGGGAAAAAAATTTTGTGCCATTCTCAAGAAATGACAAACCATATTAATGAGTGAATTTAAGTCACATTTAAAGCACAGTTGATTTGTGACAGAACAATAATACCTGAGTCATAAAATACGAATGACTTTGGCAATTTCTAATGTCAAATACAATAACAATGGCATAAAGAAATAAAAATGACAGCTTAATTAGTGAAGATGGTACCAATAGTAGCTGGCAGGTACAAAGACTGCCAAACCCACAATAGCTTATAGGTAAAGAGACTCCTCAATAAAGAATCTTAGAGAAGCTCCTAGTGGTATTGGTATCCACATAAGAACAAAGAGGACATTTTGATAGTGAACATTAACATCTGAATTTATTTATTTTAGGGAATGATTAATAAACATTTGGAAAATGGTTTTAATGTTCAAATATTATCCTTTGGCTCATCTGAATGCCCATAGTGAACCCCAAAGCATTCTTATTTGCTGAATCTTTAGATTGATCATTAAAAATTCATTCCCAACATAATTCTGCAGGAAACAGCTTACATTATGAGCATTAATTCTGGAATTAGTCTGATTGTCCAGAGGTAGAACTCTAGTAGAAATTTGACCTGGCAATTTCTGCTGTAGGTACTGTAGCTTCTTTTACCTCTGGAACAATGGCTAATGACTTGGAAAACAAAGGTCTTACTGCCAAAATATTAATGTTATCAGATGTTCCAATAACTGAAATATGTGGTTTTATCAACAGAAATGACAATAAGAAGATGCATTAACATCTACCTTGACTCAACTATAAGACCATTAGGCCTTTCTACTTGTCCTGAATCTGAACCCTCATACATAGCTTGTCTTTCTCTTTAGAATGTGACATGATTGAGAGTGGGGACTGTGTTGCTTCACTTTTATCTCTTCAGCCCTTAGTAAAATCTTTGGCACATAGTAAGTGCTTAATAAATGCTTTTTTTTTTCATTTTGCCTCTCCAAGAAGAATTGGAAAACATCTTTTCATTTAGATGCAACTTCTTGTCTTTCAGGAAGTTGCATACTATTTTGGCATCACAGATAGAGAAGAGAACTTGGAGTCTAGAAGATCTAGGTTAGAAACTATTGATTCATTCTTTGGCCAGTCTACTTGCATGGTGATCTTCTTTCCACTTAGTTGGGTGGTTTTCAGAAGTGGAGAGTGGGGGTAAGGTATAGACTTAAAAGCTGGTTAAGCACAAGGTTAAGAATGCTTCAGAGTTTAAGCCGTTTTCAAAGACACCACTAAATCACCACATCTGTTCTATCCTTTCAATTGCATCAAGTCACATTTTCCCAATGAATTTAATTAACTTTAACAACAAATTAAATTAGTTTAAAATGCAATTAACTTGCAAGACTATAAATTGTAATTAAAACTGCATGCTGTTGGTATAAATTTTTCAAAATATTTAAAGAGGGCACATTTAAAAATGCTGTGCATATTTCATGGGATGGTGATTAATGAAGCCAAAATCATTCAAAGTGTGGGTCTTAAAAATGATTTAATTTCTTTTTCATTCTAGCCATAATGATTTAGAATTATAGATCAGACAACATTAGCTGCTCATGAAATTATCCATTAAAGTGAAATTCAGGGACTGAAAAAAATGCTTTTTTTGTTCATTGAAAACATTAGCGGTTGGATTCCACCCATTCATGAATCTCTGTAAAATGTTTGTTTTTTTTTTAAACTGAGGAAAAGTAACTTACCATAGCATTCAAGTGTTCTAGGCCACTCATCAACATCACATACTTTGACACCTATAGTTTGCCCACGTGTGATTTCATATCCATCCAGGCATTCATATTCTAATCTTTCATTAGGATTCAGAAATGTCTTGTTTCCATTGTATCTGGCATTTTCAAATTGTGGAATATCACAAATTTCTAACCCAAAAAACAAAGTTAGAATTTTATCTCTGATGTAACCTCATGTATATTTCAACTCAGCAAATAAGATCTTATAGAAAGCCACGGCATCATTGCTGAGTTTTTAAAATAAAAATGGGATAAAGTACTACATATTAAACAATAAACAAATACTCAGCCATTTTATTTTATGGAAACCTGGATTTCTAGACATCCATTTTAGGACTTCATCCAAGTGCTTGTTTCCCAGAGGACAACATTTTCTGAACTATTTAGGATCTATTTCATAAAACTGTGTCTGAATTAAATACAGAATTTTGAAAAGGATTCATATGGTATGAATACGCCAATTTCTCTAAGAGAAACCTAAAATCAAAAAGGAATACATGTCTAATACTTATATGATATCCTGTGGACTTAGCATATAAATCACAAAGAACAGAAACCTCATTTTCTTTATAATTTCTCTTTAAAATCAATTTATTTTGATTTATCAACAATTACTTCCATAAGTTTTTGAGCTTTAAATTTTTCTCCCTCTTTTTCCCCGCCTCCCTCCCCAAGATGGCATGAAATCTGATATAGGCTATACATTCCTATTAAACATATTTTCACATTAGTGATGTTCTAAGTAAGAATTACAACCAATGGGAGGAACCACCAGAAAGAGGAAACAACACAATGGAAGGAAAAAAATAGCAAATAGTATGCTTCGATCTGCATTCAAACTCCATAGTTCTTTCTTTGGATGGGGATGGCATTTTCCATCATGAGGCCTTTGGGGATGTCTTAGATCCTTGGACTGGTGAGAAGGTTAAGTGTTGAAACCCCCAATTTGCTACCTACTAATGTTGATATCTTGAATAAAATCATTTAAGATCCATGGGCCTCAGGTGGCTCATCTGTTTGAATAAAATGAGTAGGAATAGACTAGATGATTGCCAAAATCTTAAGTAAAATTCAAATATCAAACTAAGAAATTAAAGCTATACTGTAAAATCTGAGCTTAAATTTATTCCTTAGAACTCCAAGCAATAGAATGCATTATTGATAAATGCTTGTTATCTATTTCTCACTTTGAAGAAATGTGTCACAAGCTGAGATTATTCAAGATTAGAACCTCTGGAATGACTCTAAAAAGTTTGATCTAAATTAAGCCTTTATTTGTAGCATGTTTGTTAGATACTTACTATGAAACAGATTCTGCAATAAGAGTTGAGAATATAAAAATAAAAATGAAATAATCCCTGTCTCAAGGAGTTTATATTTGATTGAGGAGTCAATATGTACATATACACAAGCACACACAAAAATAGAAGGTGATTAGGAAGAAAATTCACCAACAGCTAGAGGGTATCAAAAAAAGGTTTTATGTGGTATTTGAGATGTGTTCCAAAGGAAACTAGAGATTATAAGAGGCAGCAAGGAGATGGACTGCAATTCAGGTAAGCAGCAAGACCAAGTCTAAGGCATGGACAAAGGAGACTGAGATGAATGATCGTTATGCTAAACTCTCCCTGTGCCTAAAAATCACCAGCACATTTCTGGATAAAAGAACATGAGGTACGGGGATGCTGACTGTACTTAGGTCTTCAGCAAACCTTCAAATGTCGGCCTCTCTGATGCTACAGCCATGATAAGAAGTGCCAGGATCTCCAACCAAGTGGAATCAATGGCATGGATTTGGCTGGTTCCATTGAAGACCTGAAAGTTACAAAATCACATCCCTCCTTCTTTTAACCTCCACTCTTTATCACACCACATATAATCATCTTTCTTTTTCTTTTTCTTTTCTTTTTATTAGAGAGTAAGTGATCAGTTTTCCAGTTTTGGAGAACAAGGGGTAGGGGAGCAGCCAAAAAGGAGAATGCAAGAGGCCTAGTAGTAAAATCCAATGACCTCGATGCCCTGCCAGGAATCTCCTGCAGTGCATCTTTGATTTTGGCTAACCTCATTACACTGGTGAAAGGGAGGAACGTTTACATGGAGAGAATTTGGATAGGATAGAGGAAGTTTTGTCTTCCACAAAAGAACTACAATCATAAATACATATAAAAATAGAGCTGAAAGAAATCTCCTGGTCCACACTCCTCATTTTGCAGACCAGAAAACTGAGACCTAGAGAGGTTGAATAACTTGCCTATGGTTGCACAACTAGTTAGCAGTGAAAAAGGATCAGAACCAGACATCCAGGAACAGAGCAGTTCAGTGTTGTTAGTATTTTTTCCTGCTATTCTAGGCTGCCTTTCAAATTTACAAGCATTTAAAATAAAATCATCTAGACAATATCTGCATTTTATGGAATCAAATGAAAATATTCACTCATTAGATGTGAAATACAGTAGAATATGAATCCCTAACTACATTCAGGAAGATAGTGAATAAAATATTAAATTACTCACTGATACACTTTGGTTGATTCAACCACCCTTGTTGCCCACATGTGATAAATCCCTCTTTTTTTCCATCTGTTGTTGCATATCCTTCTTTACATTGATATTTTGCTGCTGTGTTGATAAGGTAATATGTTTTTGATTCAGAAAAAAATCCATTATCAAAATAATTTCTGAGTGTGCATGTCTCTGAAAGGGAAGGATCATAAGCAAATTATTGACATGGGCTCATTACTGTCTTTGTAGAAAAGCAATAAATAAAACAATGGCATCCAAAAAGGGAGTTAATTTTATAAAAACCAATCTGATTCACTCATTGATGACCTTGATAAGGTAACACTGTTACCAGTTGGTCACTCCTCAAATTGCTGGAGAACTTTCTCACTATAGGTCAAGAAGCTATAGATTAGTCCTTGAGTCTTTCTTTACCCCTGAGGAAGTATACAGATACTGATTGCTAGATTATTAAGGTCAGAAGACTGGGGAGAGCCTATGGGTGGCGGTTCTGACCTGCCCATGGTATTTAGATGCAGGGAATGTTTTCATTTGTGTTTCATGGGAATCCTGTATAACTTAGGTGGCTGTGATATTTCCTCAAGCAATCGTGAAATTTCTAGGAGTTCCCAAAACCAATCTGTCAACATGAGAATCTCTAGACAGAGTTAATTTAGTCCAGCATTGAATTTCTCTCCCCCACTGTGATTTAAATATACTGAGGCAACTAACTACTGGATTGTGGACTGGAAATCACAGGATAATAATATTCCAGAGCTGTAAAAGACTATAGGATGAATCTACTCTGGCTCATATTGGAGTAGTCATCTTCTCTAAAACACTCTCCACACCTGTTTTTCAAGCTTCTCATTGAGGACTTCCAATGATTGGGAACTCACTACTTGGGAGGCCAGCCTACTCTAGTTTTTAATAGCATTAATTGTTAAGAAGTTTTCTTTATACTTGTAGGAGATGGAATTTTGTGAACTAAGCTGTTTTGCTTCTACAGATGTTCTTAACTTAAGACAGGGTAAAGCCCCAGGTGGATAGAAGAATGTGCTTGTAGATAAGCGTATATTGTTTGGCAAACACGATGTTTGCACACATCTTGAACAAGAAAGAACTAAGAGAGCTGAGATGTGACAAACAGCTCGAGATCAAGGGATCATCCTCTGGTTAGAATTCCCCCAATACTGCACTTGTTCAATAAGGCTCATGGGAAGGGGGGGGCGGGTTGGAGACATATCAAGGAGTACATGTTAGGGATGTATAAAGAAGAGTTGTAACCTGGAAGAATCTGGACCAATCCAGATTCTGATGGGAGGAGCAGGAGTAAATCACTGTTATAAAAGCCTGCTCTTGTTCCTGTATAGCATGTCTACTCCTGGTGAGTAGAGCACCCACTTCTCGTGAGAATAGTAATAAACATAATAAACACCTTCCTCCTTACACTCTATTGTGTGGCGTCTTTACTTGTGAGAGTGTTTCTGTAGTAAGAGAAGCCACCTCAGTAAGACTTGCAACCAGGGAAGCAGTGGGCGGCAATGACTAGCCCAGGCTAACTCCCTGATCCTGTCTAGAGGTCTGACAGTCATCACGCATACCTTATTTCTCACAAGTGAGCCTTTGTCTTCTCTAACTTTACTCCTTGCTTTTAGCTTTGTCCTCTGAGGCCAATCAAAACAGTTTTAATCCCTCTTTCACATGATATCCCTGCCTCACACTCAGCCATTTAGCAAACAAACTCTTCTTATGTGCCAAGCACTGTGCTTAACCATGGGGTTACAAAGTGTCATGAGTGCCTCAGCTCCAGCCTCTAGCAGGTTCTCTCTGGATCTGGGCAGACAGAAGGACAGCATCGAAGACATGATAAGGGGATAATATTACTTTATTCTTCCCAATGGCAATGAGTTAGGAGGAGGTGGGAGAACTCAACCCCTACAGCACCCTCCTAATTGCTCTTCTCATGGAGGCTGGTGAGACAGGAGAGATGAGAGGAAGCATTCACCTTTACAGTATGAGTCCTTGGAACATTCATCTAATTATTCATCTTATGGTGGCTGGTGAGATAGGGGAGGCCTTCGTCATCTGCCTAATTACTCTTCTCACAGGGGCTGGTAAGAGTAACAGCACCTGCTCCTACAGCATCCCCCTAATTCTTGATGCAGCAGGCTGAGACAAGCACAGCTTTCCACTTTCGCATTTTATGCTTACTGATCAGTGCTCATTTGATTTATAGATAAACAGACAAAGAAGGCAACATGCCAACCAGAAGCTCATAAATTTTCCATAGCTTTGGTTATATCAGCATAGAGCAGGCACAGTGTACTGTTTACAGGTTAAACTCAAATGTTTATATTATCTATGGTTATATAATAATATGCAAGCACAGTGAAATTGTTTATGGCCGTGATCCTGGGAACTTATATCAGTTCACCTTACATACACAAAGAAAGACAAAAAAAGTGTCCCTAACCCACCAATAACTAAGAACATACAACATGAGATGGAAAGTAATCTCAGAGAGGAATTAATTAGAAGCTGGGGTGACTAGAAAAGGCTTCCTGCAGAAGGTTGAATTTGAGCTGGATCTCAAAGGAAGAGAGAGAAACTAAGAGATAGGGGCAAGAAGAACAGCATTCCAGGCACAAGGGAAACAGCAAGCATGAAGACACAGACAGTGAATAAAGTCAGCCTAATTGGATCCTATAGTGTGTAGAAGGGAATAAAATGGAAGATTAGAAAAGTAGGGAAAAGGCCAGGCTGTGAAGAACTTTAAATACCATAGGACTTTATCTTTAATCTTGGACATAATAGGGAGCCATTAGAGTTTATTGAGAAGATCAGTGACTTGATTTAAAAAAAAACTTTTTATGCTGATTAGAGGACAGATTGGAGTGGTGAAATATTTAAGGCATGGTGATCAACTAGATGGCTAAAGCAATAGTCCAGGCAAACGGCAATTAAGGTCTTAACTGCGGTATAGGCTATGAGAAGGGGAAAAGGGTATGTATATGAGAGATGTTGTAAAGGTTGAAATGACAATATCTAGCAAGAGATTGAATATATGGGCTTAGAGAGAATGAGCTGTTGAAAACACCTGGGTTGTGAGCCTGGGTAACTGTGGGGATGATAATGCCCTTGACTATGTTAGGGAAGTTTGTAAGAAGGGAATGTTTTCAGAGAAGGAGCATAATTAGTTTTGTGCTGGACATAATGAGTTTGATATTGCTACGAAATATCTAATTTAAGATATCCAAAAGATAGTTGGTAATTTGAGACCTGAGCTTAGAAAAGATACTAGGGCTGCATATATATATATATATATATGTATATGTATATGTATATGTATATATGTATATGTATATATGTATATATATATGTATGTGTGTGTATATATATTTATATGTATGTATGAATATATATAGATATATGTCATCTACATAGAGATAATAATTAAACTCAGGGAAGCCAATGAGATCACCAAATATTATAAAGGAAAAAATAAAAGAGGGAGAAGGTAGAGCCATGGTGAACTCTCATAATTAGTGGCTGTGATATGAATAAGGAGTATTCAGAGAGGTAGGAGAAAAACAAGAAGAGGGGAATGTTATGAAAACCTACAGGAAAGATTATCCAAGTAGGGAAAGTGATCAATAAGTCAAATGTTGCCAGAGAGGTCAAAATAATTAGGATTTGGAAAAGGTCATTAGATTTCTCAAATGAGAAGTCATTGGTAACTTTGGAGAGAATAATTTCAGATAAGTAAAAACCAGATTAGAGTTAAGAAGAGACTGAAAGGAAACACAGTAGAAGCACTCATGATGATGGCTAACTGATCTTCCTCTGACATAGCTTCCAATCCTCTCATCTCCCCTTTCATTCTCTTTT
The DNA here is from genome assembly GCF_900497805.2 of Vombatus ursinus. Classification (NCBI taxonomy): domain Eukaryota; kingdom Metazoa; phylum Chordata; class Mammalia; order Diprotodontia; family Vombatidae; genus Vombatus; species Vombatus ursinus. The sequence continues at coordinate 7,284,558 of NW_020954687.1, forward strand.
GAGTTTCAATGTCCTTCCTAAAATATGACACCTAAAAGTGAACTTAATACACCAGGACTGAGTAAAGCAGGAGTGCCAGCCTTCTCATACATCTCCTCCCCCTTCCTCCAGTTTTATTATGTTTCTGTTAATGCAGCCTAAGACTGAATTAAATCTTTTAGCTGCTGTGTCGCAGTATGGACCCACTGGTGTTGTAGTCCACTAAAACAACCAGATTCCATCTACATTACCTGATATTCTGTCATGTGTCTCCCTCATATACTTATGTAATTGAAGTCCTTTTTAATTGCATATAACTTTATTATTGTCATCTATAGTGGAGTCTAAGTCTAGGGAAATATGGATTACCCTGGGGAAATGACCTGTTCCCTACACTTAATTTAGCCCTGGAAAATACATTTCTGAAGGCTCAGATTTGGGATAGCTAGCACTGTAGTACAGGTATATATGTGGAAGTAGGAAAAAAAGGGTAACGTAAGTAAGGAGGACTATCTTTTAAGGACCTCACATCTTCTGAGTGTTTTAGTGGGTCATTTGAAGGGATTTCAATACTAGATAGATATCTATTTTTTAAAATTTCATCTCTTAAGCCCTATCTCTGCAATGCCAAATCACTAAAAACAGATCACCAATCAAATAAATATCCTGAATAGATATTTTATGTATTTTGGGAAAGGCCCTGAGAGGTTGCCCCTTTATTTCTCAGCAATGCTTATTTTAACATCTTCCCCAAATGTCAGGTTTCTTAGTTTTTGTAACAACACTAAAATAACATCATGCCTTTCAAAGCTCAGCTCAACTGCCATCTCCTAAGGGAAGCCTTTCTGATTCTTTTTTTTTTTTTTTTGGTGAGGCAATTGGAGTTAAGTAACTTGCCCAAAGTCACAGAACTAGTGAGTGTTACGTGTCTGAGGTCATATTTGAACTCAGGTACTCCTGACTCCAGGATCAGTGCTCTCTCCTCTGTGCTACCTAGCTGCCCCTCTGATCCTTTTAATTGTTCACTCTGGCCACTCTCTTGAAATTATCATGGACATAGTTACATGTTCTATTCCCCCAACAGAATGTGAATTACATAAAAGTAGGAGATTTTTTTAATTTAAGTTTTGTATCCCCATCACCTTCCATCATTTTGTGCACAAACATTTCATAAATGATTATTAGAATGGAAGTGTAATAATTCAAAGCATCTCAACACCTCTTCTTTCTCCCCTTCTGTTCTTCCCCCTTTCTCTTTTCTTCTTTACTATCTCTCTATGCCTTTCTCCTTTTTTCTTTTCCTCTATCTCTCCCTTCCATAGCTTCCACCTATATGCCTACATTTTTCTCCTCTTTCCCTGATCTTTTTTACTTTCTCTTTCTTTTCCTCTTTATCTTTCAGTTTCTGCCTCTTTTCTTTCCCTTCCTTCAACTTTCTCTCTTCCCATTTATCTTTGTTTTTTTCCCCATATCTCCTTCTTCTGAGCTGAAGATGGCAATACATCTGGTGATGCATTTTTGTACTGAGGATTGACATGAAGAAATTGTAGTGTTTGTATGGACAAAATAACTGTGAATTTTATCTGAATCATGTTTTGATCCTCATCCATATCTCTTCCTTTCTGATTTAACTGTTTCTTTCACTTTAGGAGACATGTCTCTCCACCTTCTTTCCTTAGGGCTGTTTCAGAAGACCTTGTCATATCCAAGGAATCTTCAGCCCTAGGGAGGAGAAGTAGTATAGAGACAACTTTATCCTACTGAGAAATAATAACTCTACTCAAGAAATTATTTTGTTCCAACAGATAATATATGTATGCAGCTTTTAGGTAAGGGCAAGTTAAGGTTGTAGACATTTTTGAAAACAGATCTCTTGACCCACATTAGCTTCAACTTTAAGACCCTTGACAACTGTCCTCAATTTAATCTAAAGAGAGCCAGCCTTACAGAAAAATTCTCAAAATGATTTCTCAGAGCTCCTTTTTAAGACCACCAATTCAATGGCAAATAGTATTTTTATGTCAAACTATTTTTTTTTTGCTACAGGGAACTGAGTAATGGAGAGAGATGTTAAACTGATTTGAGGGATTTGCCATTTTAGAATCACTTGTTTGCAGTATATTTTAATGTTGATAGTTGAAGAAAAACTCAAACAAATGTCCTTATAGTTCCCTGATTTATGACATATTTTATATATGGAGAACATTAAAGCTGAAGTGCCTTACTTCTGCTACTACAAAAAAATTATTTCCTCTATCAACTGTTACTCTGTGTGTGGAAAGAAAAACAGGACAAGGAGTGACCCTTCTCCTTGAATGCTCCCCAGGCCCCACCAATGACTACCATAGAAAGCCAAGGTTAGGAGAGAGAAACTCATCTTCCTTTACCAAAAAAAAAAGGACAAAGCAAGATAAGAATTGAAAGATAATCTCTTATATAGTCTTGGGTGGGGAGCAAAGTCAATATTGTTCATTCAAAATTTTTGTGCCATAGATGGAGCACCAAAATATTTCCCCAGCTCATCATATGCCCTATTGTTCTTTAAAGAAAAGATATTAAAATTCAGCCTGTATAATCCAAGTGTCTCCATTCCCTCCTGTTCTGAATGAACAAAGCCACATTTACAAAGAAACCAAGCTTGCTGCACATCATTCTGCACACACTCATATGACAACCAAACCAACCTTCTTACTCTATAACCTGTGCCCAACCTCCAAACTTCTCTCCCTGTGTCTCTGCTTAGGCTATGCCCTAGGTCTGGAATACTCTCTCTCCTTCACTTCCTTACAAAATTTCTATCTTCCTTAGAGCTTAGCTCAAAGGGCTACCTCCAATAGGAAGCCTGTCTGCATATATTTGTATTTAATTTTTCTGGGTATGTGTTGCTTCTCTTCACAAGGATCTGTGCCCTGTGAAGGTAGAGCCTTTTCATCCTCTTTGAACCCTCTGTGCCTGGCACTTAGTAGGCCCTTGATAAATGATTGCTGAAGGAAAGAATAAACATAATGAACTGGTGTTAAAAAGAACAAAAAAAGTGAATCTAAAATATATATTTAATATAGACCATATTCTTTTAAAGTTTTTCCCCGACAAAGCACAATATAGTGAATAAACAGTCATTTGCTAATAAGTCTGATATATTTTGGTATTTTGTACTGTTGCTGTTTCAACCATTTGCCTTATTCATCTTTGTATGGAGATGTAAAGATCTACACACGATGAAAGAGTTCCACTAGTTCTGTACCAAATATTCTGTGTTGGGCCTACACTTTGAGGTTCCTGCTGTGGTATTTCAGGAGGGGTCACCAATTCATCAGTTCTGCCTCTTCCAGAAATATTCTGTGATTTTGCTGAGCAATTTGCTTTGTGTTTTGCTGCAGAACACCTGTTCCCTCAGGTGTCTTTTCACCCAGGCTTCTTTTCCCACAATGTTTTTCCTCAGTCAAAGATGACAGTGTAGTTGGAGAAACCTAAAGAAGATGGCTTTCACAGATTTTATTTTCCTTTTCTTGAGCTACTGCATGTTAAACTTCTGACAGGTGGTCATAAGACAACTGGAAGCAAAGGAGTTATACTATTAAGGATTGCTGAAAGATGCACACATGTCTGATTTCTAACACATGGAACTAGTTTGACAGTAGGAGAAACAAGTGGTGCTTGAATATGGCTGAAATGTTCAGACAGAATGGAATTCAGACACACAGTGTTGGAACAGTTTTGGAAGGTGGATGAAACCAAAATATTAAGGAGTCAAATGATTCCTGGGGAGGTCCAGGGCACAAAGGTGGTCAATGCCATCTTTGATTTGCTTTTTAAAAATAAATGTAATATACATTGATGGTTCTAATGTGGTAGGGTTACTTACTGATCTTTTTACATTTTGTTTCAGTAGACCAGCCTTGTTTGGTACAGGTAATTTTGTTGTGATTATTTGGAAGACTGTAGCCATAATTACATTGAACTGTTATATCTTCATCTTCCTTATAATGACCTTTTTTTGGCCAAAAATGACCATTTTCTATTGAATAAAGGTGGCACTCTCCTGTAGATGAGAAAAGTTAAAAAAATCCAATTAGAACATGAAATAGTCTGTTAAAAGAAGAAAGGCTGGTATCCATATTGTAAGAAAAAGAGGACAAATTATAATGGAAAAAGAAATTCATTAAATATTCACTCAATGTAAGGTCAAAGAAAAAGAATTATCAATTTGTCACCAAACATTCATTAAATTCCTATTATGTATATGTGTTGTGATAGGCATTCCATTCAAGTGTAGAAGACAATAAGAATATATATAAAATGTATATGATAAAGGTAAAAAGAATAAATTAAATTAACATAAAGTAGTTAAATAGAAGGTAGAGTAGAAGGAAGGTACAAGCACTTTTGGAGTAGAGGAAAGATTTCATGTAGAAGGTAGGGTATAAACTGTGTTTTGAAAACAGGGATTCTATGAAGTGGAGGTCAGGAAAAAATACTTTCAATGCATGAGTGTGTTCAGTGCAAATGCATGAGATGGGAGATGGAAAAAAATGAGTGAGGAAGAAAAAGGGCAAACTTGGAGAGATCAGAGTATGGAATGTGAAGTAAAATTAAATGAGATTGGAAAGAGAGATTAGTACCAGGTTTTGAAAGCCTTTAAAAGCTAAAAGGGGAGGTTGTTGGGGGCGCTCCTAAGATGGTGGAGTGAAGGCAGGGACTTGCTTGAGCTCTCCTCCAATACCCTCCAAATACCTGTAAAAAATGACTCTGAAGAGATTCTAGAGTAGCAGAACCTGCAAAAAAAAACAGAGCCAAACAAATTTTCAGCCCAAGACAACCTGGGAGGTCGACACTAAAGGTCTGCGGCACCAGGCTGAGAGAAGAGCCCAGTCCAGCACAGGCCATGCCAGCCCAGATCAGGCCCCAGCAAACCTGGAGCAGGCCTCAGGGGACTGAATCACTAGCAGTTATGATGGTTTCCAGACTTCTCAACCCACAAATGGCAAAGACAGCATAGAAGGTCAGTAAGAAAGGTCTGTCAGACCTGGGTGAGAGAAGAGCACAGTCCAGCCTGGGCCACAGCAAATCCCCAGGGCAGTGGCAGTGGCAATGGCTGCTTCTGGAGCTCTCAGCCCACAGATGGTAAGGGGATTGAACAACTAATCAGAAGGAGATTACAGGGGTCTCTTTGCTGGCACTGAGGCAGGATTCTGTTGCTTTGCCCAGGTCACAGTCCTGGGAGGCAGGCCTGGGGTGAGGAGGAGCACTGGCATAGCAGAGCTTATGGCAGCAGTGAAGAAGGAGTCCTTCTCGCAGTTCCAGGGCAGAAAAGAGTGCTAGTGGTCTCTCACAGACCAGAACTCAGGCCAGGAGAAAAGGAAACACCTCTCCTTAGATCATATCACCTTGGGAGAACCAAAGACTTACAGGTCCCTAGAAGTATCTCTGAAAATAGCTGCACAAAACCCCTGAAGTTTGGTGCAGTTTGCCTTCCACACTGGAAGCAGAGCCCTACCTTAACAAAGAGTTATAAAGTCAAGTAATTGGCTGGGAAAATGAGCAAACAATGGAAAAAAATCAGACTATAAAAACTTACTTTGGTGACAAGGAAGATCAAAACATAAACTCAGAAGAAAACAAAATCAAAGCTCTGACATCCAAAGCCTCCAAGAAGGATATGAATTGGTCTCAGGCCATGGAAGAGCTCAAAAGGGATTTTGGAAATCAAGTAAGAGAAGTAGAGGAAAAATTGGGCAGAAAAATGAGAGTGATACATGAAAATCATGAAAAACAAGTCAACAGCATGCTAAAGGAGACCACAAAAAATACTGAAGAAAATAAAAGCCGAAAAGGGTGTTTTGGGAAGATGGCAGAGTAGGGCAGAAACTTCTAGGCTCTCCATATTTCCTCCACAAACAGTCAAAACATCACCATGAAATAAATGTAGAGCAGTAAAAGTAAAGGTGTAAAGCAGTGGTTTTCCTAAAACCATTTGAGAGGACCTCAGGAAAGATATGACTTCCACGGGCTTAGGTTGGGCCTGAGTGAAGTGGAAACACCTCCAGATAGACTGTTGAATCAACAAACAACAGATCTAGGGGCAGCTTCATCTCAGAAGTAGACTATGTCTCAAGAAACTTCACCTCAGGAACTTTCACCTCATGAATTTTCACATCACAAACTTTTATCTAGGGAACAGCAGAGGCTGAGTGGGGAAAGATTTAAGGACAACCTCCCCTCTCCCATTTCCATATGCCAGGTCCAGCAGTGCTGATGAGAAATGATTCCACACTGTGGCTGTGGATGGGCAGGAAGAAGTACATGCCTGGTAAGTGTGGTACAGTAGGGAGCAAGAACATTTTGAGGACAGCATGGAAAGGTGCTCTAACTGTGAAGGAGAGGAATGCCTGAGGTTGGTCCCAAGAAAGAATTCAGAAAATGTCAGTAAGGATAACCTGAGGCCTGGGTAAACAAAGGGAAAAGAACATGACTATAGATAGCTACCATAGAGTAAAAGAAGGTCAGAATTCATACTGAAAGGAAGATAGTGAGGTTAAAAAAGCCACTCCTACCTCAAAGATTAAGGTGAAATGGTCACAAACCCAAAAAGAGTTCTAGAAAGAACTTATAAAGCAATTAAATAAAATAAGAGAGATTGAAGAAAAATTATGAAAAAAATAAAATTAATCTAAGAAAATTATGAAAAGAACATTAACCAATCTTAAGGAAGAAAATAACTCCTTGAAAACTAGAATTGAGCAGGAGTAATAGAATGACATTACAAAACAACAAAAATAATAAACCTAGGAAAAATACAAATATAAAAGAATCTGAACCATCTCTTTAGAAGAACAATTGATCTGGAGAACAGATCAAGGAGATTCAGTATAAGAACTGTTGGATTACCTGAAATTTATGATCATAAAAACAATCTTGATACAATATTATAAGAAATTATTAAGGAAAAATTGTCCTGAAGTTCTAGAACAAGAGGGTAAAGTAGAAATAGAAAAAAATCTACCATTCATCACCTGAAAGAGATCCCGGGAGGAAAGCTTACAGGAATGACATAACCCAGTTTCAAAACTTTAAGGCTAGGGAGAAAATACTGCAATCAACAAGAAAAAAATTAAATAATGCAGAGAAACAATTAGGCTTTCATAAGACCTAGCAGCTTCTATGCTAAAAGACTACAGGTCTTAGAACATTATTTTTCAAAGGGCAAAAGATGTGATCAAGAATAACTTATACAGCAAAGTTGGTTATATTCCTGAATGAAAAAAAATGGATATTTAATGAACTGAAAAACCTACAGTTATTTGTGACAATTAAGATCAGAACTCAATGGAAAATTCAACATAAAAGGTCAGGAAAAAGATAAGGGAGACTTCTGGGAGCCAAGATGGTGGAGTAAGCAGTAAATCACTGTAGCTCTCCCATATTCACCTCCAAACAGCCATAAAATAGGGCCTCAGAACAAATCCTGGAAGGGTAGAACCATCAGAAAGATGAGGTGAAGTAGTCTTTTAGTTGGGGAGACTTGTAGGATTGGTAAGAAAGGTATGGCAAGAAGGATCCATCTTACTCATGTAAAAGGGGAGCACAGTACAGGACAGGAAGAGTCCCAGCAAGCCCTGCTTCAACAAACCAGTGAGAGATCCTGGGCCACAGTGTGGTGGAGCAGGTAAACGCCAATACCAGGACCCCTCCATGTGCTTTAGCATATCCAGGGGTGCCAGTAGACTCCAGATGGAGAACCACCATGTGTTTCAGTGTAGCACCAAGTAGGCAAGCATCCTCCAGCAACTGGACCTCCACATGCTTCAGCACAGCCCAGAATGGACAGGCATCTTCTGGTTGTTGGACCTCTTTGCAGCCCTAAGCAGGCATGCATCCTCTAGCAGCTGGACCTCCATGTTCTTCAGTGCAGCCCAGGGTGGATAAGCATCTTCTGGCTGCTGGGCCTTCCTATGTTTAACCACAGCCCTGGGCAAACAGGCATCCTTCAGGGGCCAGACCTCCACATGTTTCAGAATAGCCCCAGGGAAATACAGCAAAGCCCACCTAGTGTCAGCACACACCATACACCACCTCTATGACTCCAGCTCACCACCAGATAAGCTGCCAGACCTCCTCCAGCCTCCAGTCGCCAGCACCTGAGGCCTCAGCACACAGAGCCAGTGACCAGGCCCCTGAACCACAGCACAAGAAGCTTGGGACAGTTCCCTGTGCTACAACAAGAAAATTCAACTTTAAAAGCCAAGAAATAGGCCAAAAAATGAGCAAGAAGCAAAAACAAACCTTGACCATAGTAAATTAATGGTGACAGGGAAGATCAAAACATAAACTCAAAAACAAAAAAACAAAAAACAAAAACATAAACACACCAACTCAGAAGAGGACAATGTTGCCAATATACCTACACCCAAAACCTTAAAGGGGAATATGAATTGGTCTCAAGCCCAAAAAGCCTTCTTGGAAAAGCTCAAGGAGGATTTTAGAAGTCAAATAAGAGAATTAGAAGAAAAATTGGGAAAAGAAATGAGAGGTGTGCAAGAGAGGTATGCAACTTGGAAAATGAAGGACAAAAATTGACCAAAGAAAACAATTCCTTAAAAAAAATACAGTTGGCCAAATGGAAAAAAAAAAACCACTGAAGAAAACAACTCCTTAAAAAGTAAAATCAGCCAAATGAAAAAGGAGGTACAAAAGCTAACTGAAGAAAATAATTCCTTAAAATTTAGAATTGGGCAAGTGGAAAGTAATGACTCTATAAGACATCAAGAATAAAACAAAATCAAAAGAATGATAAAATAAAAGAAAATATAAACTACCTCATTGGAAAAACAACTGACCTGGAAAATAGATCCAGGAGAGATAATTTAAGGATTATTGGACTACCTGAAAGACATAATTGAAAAAAGAGCCTGAACAGCATCTTTTAAGAAATTATCAAGAAAAAGTGCCCTGAGATCCCAGAACCAGAGGGCAAATTAGTCATCAAAAAATCCACTTATCACCTCCTGAAGAGTTCCCAAATTAAAAATTACAAGGAATACTGTAGCCAAATCCCAGAATTATCAGGTCAAGGAGAAAATACTACAAGCAGCCAGAAAGAAACAATTCAAATAACATGGAACCACACTCAGGACTTAGCAGCTTCTACATTATGGTGTCAGAGGGCCTGGAATATGATATTCCAGAAGGCAAAAGAGCTTGGATTACAATCAAGAATCAACTACCCAGCAAAGCTGAGCATAATATTTCAGGGGAAAAGATGGACATTCAATGAAATAGGGGATTTTCAATCATTCCTGATGAAAACATTAAAGCTGAACAGAAAAATCCATTTTCAAATAAAAGACTCAAGGGAAGCATAAAAAGGTAAATAGGAAAGAAAGAAAAAGCATGTTATTCAAGAAGGTTAAATTGTTTACATCCCTACATGGGAAGATGATACTTGTAACTCTTTTTTTAATTAATTAATTTATTTTTAGTTTTCAATATTCATCTTTATAAGATTCTGAGTTCTCCTTCTCTCCCCTTCCTTCTCCCCAAGACAGCAGGCAATCTGATACAGACTATACATGTACAACCATATTAAACATATTTTCACATCAGTCATGTTGTGAAAGAAGAATCAGAAGAAAAGGGAAAAACTATGAGAAAAAAACAAAAATAAAGAGAAAATAGTATGCTTTGATCTGCTTTCAGACTTCATAGTTCTTTCCCTGTAAGTGGGTAGCATTTTCCATCATGAATCCCCTGGAGTTGTGTTAGATCATTGCACTGCTGAGAAGAGCTAAGACTATCAAAATTGATCATTACATAATGTTACTGTTACTGTGTATAATGTTCTAGTTCTGCTCATTTTACTCAACATCAGTTCATGTAAGTCTTTCTAGGTTTTTCTGAAATCCACTGCTTATCATTTCTTATCAAACAATAGTATCCCATTATATTCATATACCACAATTGTTCAGTCATTCTCCAATTGATAGTCATTCTCTCAATTTCCAATTCTTTGCCACCACAAAAAGAACTGCTATAAATATTTTTGTACACGTGGGTCCTTTTTTCCTTTTTTATGATCTCTTTGGGATACAGATCTAGTGATACTTGTAACTCTTGAGAACTGTATCTTTATTAGGGCAATTACAAGTTGACTTTGATGTGATGATAAAAAAAAATTAAGGGGTAAAAAAAAAAGGTTTGTACTGGGAGAAGAGGAAAAGGGGAGGCAGAATAGGTAAAATTACATGACACAAAGAGCCATGAAGACCTATTACAATAGAGGGAAAGAAGGGAGAGGGTGAGCATTGTTTGAAACTTACTCTCACTGGATTTGGTTCAAAGAGGGAATAACATACATATTAAGTTGGTTATTGAAATCTATCTTACCCTATAAGGAAGTAGGAGGAGAAAGGAAAAAGAAAAGGGATGGGGTAGGTAGAAGGGAGGGCAGGAGAAAGGGCAGAAGTAGTAGGGGAAAGGGGAAAGAAAAGTGAAGGGAGTTGATAAAAGGGAGGGCAGATTGAGGGATGTAGTGGTTAGAAGCAAAGCATTTGTGAGGAGGGAAAGGGAAAAAGGACAGAGAAAAGCATAAACAGAATGAAAAATAAGGTGGAGAGAAAGACACAGTAATCATAACTGTGAATGTGAATGGGATGAACTCTCCTATAAAATGGAAGAGGATAGCAGAGTAGATTAAGAAAAACATAATTTTACAATATATTGTTTACGAGAAACACATTTGAAGTAGAAAGATGCACACAGAGTAAAAGTAAAAGACTGGAGCATAATATATTATGCTTCACCTGAAGTAAAAACAAAACAAAACAAAAAAAGGGGGGTGGCAATCTTGAACTCAAACAAAGCAAAAGAATATAAAGAAAACATTAAAGACTGATTATAAGGGACTCATGAAAGTCAAACTGTTTACTTCTTATATATGGAAAATGTTATAGTACTCTTAAGACTGTCATTATTCCTAGGATATTTTGAAAGAAAGGTTGGTACTGAGTTGTGTATAATGGGATACATCTAAAACAAAATTAAGTAGGAAAGGGTCAAAAAGGAGATATCTCATTAAAATGGGATGTGAAAGGAAGATACAGAGGAATCAGGTAAGGGTGGAGGACCTTACACTTATGGGATCTGGGTTAAAGAGAGAACAAATTATATATCTAAAAGTGTATAAAAATGTTCTAAACTTATGAAGAAAGGATTAGGGGACATGATAAAGGGGGGGATTTTTAGAAGGGTGTATAGATTAAGATTTAGGAGGGTTGGGGAGAAGATAAAGGAGGGACTCTTAGAGGGATAGGCAGAATAAAGAATAGAGAGGAAAGAGGCGAGGACAAGGTAGTAGGGATAGGATAAAAAGAGAGTCTGAGAAGGACAATAGTGAGTAAAAATAAGTTGGAGGGAAACTGACAACTAGTAATTACAACTTTGATTGTGAATGGGATGAACTCACCTATCAAGCAGAAATGGATAGCAGAATGGATTAAAAAATAAGAATCCAACAATATGTTCTTTACAAGAAACACGTTTAAGAATGAGAGATACACAGAGAGTTAAAATGGAAAGTTGGAGTAGAATTTAATGTAGAAGCTGCAAGGTCCTGTGTAATCCTGACTGTGGTTCCATGATATTTAAACTGTTTCTTTCTGGAGGCTTGCAGTATTTTCTCTTTGACCTGGTAATGTTGACATTTGGCTACTATATTCCTTGGCATTTTCAACTTGGGATCTCTTTCAGGAGGTGATCAGTGGATTCTTTCTATGGCTATTTTACCCTCTGGTTCTAGGACCTCAGGGCAGTTTTCCTTGATGATTTCCTGAAAGATACTGTCCAGGCTCTTTTTTTTTCATCGTGATTTTCAGGTAGACCAATAATTTTTAAATTGTCTCTCCTGGATCAATTTTCCAGGTCAATTGTTTTATCAATGAGGTATTTTATATTTTCATCTATTTTTTCATTCTTTTGTTCCTGTTTGACTGATTCTTGATCTCTCATGGAGTCATTAGCTTCCATTTGCCTAATTCTAATTTTTAATAAATTGTTTTCTTCTATTAGATTTTGTACCTCCTTCCCCATTTGGCCAATTGTATTTTTTGGGACTTGTTTTCTTCAGTGTACTTTTTTTTTCAGTTGGCCAATTGTATTTTTTAAAGACTTGTTTTCTACAGTTAATTTTTGTCCTTCCCTTTCCAAGCTATTGACTCTCTCTTTCATACCTCTCATTTCTTTTCCCAATTTTTCTTCTACCTCTCTCATTTGACTTTTAAAATCCTTATTGAGTTCTTCCAAGAAGGCTTTTTGGGCTTCAGACCAGTTCATATTCCCTTTTGAGATTCCAGATGTGGGTTTGTTGACAATGTTGTCCTCTTCAGAATTTCTGCCTTGATCTTCACTGTCCCCATAATAAGAATTTATCGTACACTTCTTTTTGCTCAATGTGTTTGCTTATATCCTGGCCTTTAAAGGGGCTGAGCCCTCCTGCTGGGGAGCAGGTGACACTGACCCAAGCTTCTTGTGCTGGGAGCCGGGCCTGGTCACTGGTTTTGTGTTCTGGCAGCTTACCTGGTGTTGGGCTGGAATCAACAACACTGGAACTCTAGGGGTAGGATTGAGTAGTCTGGCCCTGGAGGTTGGCTGCTCACCTGGGCCTTTCCTTCTTTTCACTTTATTCAGCTCCTTTCAGATGGATGTTGCAGGATGTTTATCCATCTGGGGCCCCTTGGAGCACTTCCCAGAGTTTTGCTGAGGTGCTGGGAGACCTGGTTACTGTAGAATGCTGGGGCACCTGGTAGTTTTCTGATCTGGTTTCCACTGGTTCCTGGGTTTCAGGATCTCCTCTTGGTATGCTGAGGTGGGGCTTTCTGCTAGTTTGCTGGGACGCCTCCTGTTCTGTACTGCTCCCCTTCCCCCAGGGCAAGAGAAGCCTTTCCTGTTAATCCCTCAAGATGCCTGGGCTATAGGACTGCTGCACCTTGTCTTTCTTCTGGCTCAGCTGTTCCAGGGTTTTTCCTGGGGTGATATTTTCTGGGTTTTCAGAGATTAATAAGGGAGGGTAAGAACGACTTACTTCTTACTCCACCATCTTGGCTCCCATGGTTGGAGTCGAATTTATTATGTTTTAACTGATGCAAAAAAGGCAGGGGTAGCAATAATGATCTCAAAGTTAAGGCTAAAATAAATTTAATTAAATGAGATAAACAGGATAACTACATTTTGATTAAAGGTATCATAGACAATGAAGCAATATTAATACTGACTCGATAGTCACCAAATACTATAGTATCTAAATTTTTAAAACAAAAGTTAAATGAATTATAGTAGCTCTATAATAGTGGGGAATTTTAATCTTCCCCTCTGGAATAAATAAATAAATTAAATAAATCTAACAAAAAATAAGTAAGAAAGAAGTCAGGGAAGTGAATATAATTTTAGATAAGAAAAATAAAATAGCTATCCAGAGAGAATTGAATGGAAATAGAAAGGAAAATACTTTTTCTCAATGGTTCGTGATACCTTAACAAATAGTGACCATATATTAAGACATAAAAATTTTATAGTTCAAAGCAGAAATCTTAAATATATCTTTGTCAGATAGCAATGCAATAAAATTATATTTAATAAAGGCAACATAGATTGAAAATTAATTGGAGATTAAACAACTTAATCTTAAAGAATGGGTTGGTTAAAGAGCAAATCATAGAAACAATAAATATGACATTCTAAGACACCGAGAAATAGTAAAACAAAATTAAAAGAATGAAAAAATAGAATAGAAAGTAAAATATCTCATCAGAAAAGCAACTGATCTGGAGAATAGGTCAAGAAGAAATAATATAGGAATAGTCAGACTACCTGAAAATTACAATTAAAAAAAAGAATCTTGGTACAAAATTACAAGCAATCATCAAAGAAAATTACTCTGAAATTCTATAACTAAAAGGCAAAGGAGAAATAGAAAATGTCCACCAATCGCCACCTGAAAGAGAGCCCAGGAAGAAAAGTTACAGGAAAAGTTATACGGCCAACTTTCAAAGCTCCCTGGTTAAGGAGAAAATACTAGAAGTTACAACAACAACAACAACAACAACAAACCCCAAAACTTAAATATCTTGGAGCTATAGTAAGGATTACTCAAGACCCAGCAGCTACTATGCTGAAGAACCATAAGTCTTGGAATACTATATTCCATAGAGCAAAAGAACTAGTACTATGACCAAGGGTAACATACCCAGTAAAGTTAAGTATAATCCTGAATGAAAAAAAAATAGACATTTAACAAACTGAAAGACTTTCAGGTTTTTGTGACAAAATAGCAGTACTTAAGGGAAAATTCAACATATAACATACAGGAGAAATATACAGTAAACATTAAAGACCAATTATTAGGGACTCAATAATGAGAAATTGTTCACTTCTTAAATGTGAAAATATTAGCATTCTTATGACTGTCATCATTATTTGGGTAGTTTGAAAGAAAGCCTTGGGCTAAGCTGAGTATAATGGGGTTATTCTAAAAAAATAAAACTGTAGGAAGAGATAAAAAGGAGTAATTATCTCATACAAAGGAGCCAAAAAAGGAAAAATTGATACAGAAGAAGCTAGAAAGGGGGAGGGAGAGTAGTGCCGGAACCTTATTGTCATCAGAAATGTGTTAAAAAGGTAACAACATATATATATCTACAAGGGTATAAAAGTCTTCTACATTTGGAAAGAAATAAGAGGGCAAGGGGATAGGATGGGGAAGAAGATAAGGGAGGGACTCTTGGAAGGTTGAGTGGGTCAAGGAATAAAAAGGCAAGGCAGCAGGTAGAAGTAAAGCAGAGAAGTGAAGAGGGATAGGGTAAATAGGGTGAGAAGGATAGTGAGGAAAAACATGGAGGAAAACACACAAGTAATTATAGCTTAGCATGTGAATAGGATGAGTTTACCCATAAAATGAAAATAGATACTAGATTAAAAATCTAAATTCAACGATATGTTGCTTTCAGGAAACACCATAAAAACGAGAAATACACACAAAGATAAAATAAAGGGAACCCCAGAGTGGAGGCTGGGACCCACTGCCCACGAGGAGGTAGGCCCTGGGCGCCCAGCAGCAGGGCCCAGTCAGAGGACAGAAGAGGCTCCTTGGACCCCAGAATGGGAGCCCCAAGCCACACAGATTGTGTATGCAATGGACACTGATCTATTCCCAGGACAGTAAGAACCTGGACAAGTTTATCAAAGTTTTTGCCCTGAAGACAGTCCAAATGATAGTCCAGGCATGTCTTGGAAGATTTGTACGTGCTCATTATCTTCCCCAACAGGATGTGACTGGTTCAACTTGGCCATCAAGGATATCCCAGAGGTCACACATGAGGCCAAGAAAGCATTGGAAGGACAGCTGCCCACTGTGGGGAGGTTGATGTGTGTGGAAATCTCACTCAAGACTTTGGAGGGAGATTCCATGGAACTAGAAATTAGGTATCTTGAAATGAATGAAAAATGTGACAAAGAAATTAAAGCTTCCTACACTGTGTACTGCAGTTACTATTGAAGTCTCTGCTTGCTGTCACTAGAGTGACACCAGCCTACCGAATCTCTAGGAAACAGGGCCCTGAATATGCCATACTCTACAGGATATACTTTGGAGAAGTGCAGTTGATAGCTTAGGAGGTTGCCAGACAGTTGGAGTTGGCACAGTAGGCACCCCAGTAGACACCATCACTGTCCTGTGCCTACAGATTTAACTTGACCTTCATGTCTACCATGCAGTTTGAGAGGACCCCACCTATCATGGGGATTGTCATAGATCATTTTGTGCCATCCCTACCCCATGTCTTTGCCCATGCACCCCTGCAACTACAGGACAGCTGGTGAGGATGCTGGAGTAGCATACCCATCTGGACTCTCAGCAAGTCTGTACCACTTCTTTCTCAACCTCCCCTCCATCTCAGTTAATAGTTCCAGAGAAGGAAGGTGGAGTGCCCCTCACTCCTAGCCAGCCTGTCCATGGCACCCAGGCTGGCCATGAGAAGATGGCAACCTGTACTCCTTCCAGTGGTGCCCATTTCATAATCATTTTTTCCGGCAGTGAAGACACTGAAACTATCCAACAGCAGCGAAGGCCAGGGCTCCCTCCATGGTGTCCTGGAGGCCATCTTGGTTTGGAAAATGGGAGCACTTGTCAACAATTCAATGAAAAAAAATACAAACAAACAAAAAAACAATTCAATGGATCAGGTAACAATGACCAATTTGGACATCCCCTTTGCCATGTTTGAACCCAAGAATTTTGATCTAGAGGATAATGATTTCATGGTGAATCCACCTGACTCCCCAGACACTGAATCTCCTCTTCAAGGCAGCTTACACTCTGATGGGTCCAGCGGTGGCAGCAGCAGAAACACTCAAGATGACTTTTTCATGGTTGACTTTAAACCAGCCTTCTCAAAAGATGACATTCTGCCCATGGATGTAGGGGCCTTCTACCAGGAGTTTCAGAATCCCCTTCAGCTGAGCAGTCTCTCCATTGACATTGGGACTCAGTCCATGATGGGAGACCTGGATTTGCTCCCAGACTGGCTGTACATGAGAATGTCAGAGTTTAATGCCTTTGGGGAGACCTTACATTAAAGTCCTCCCCATGCCCCAGCAGCAGCAGCAGCAGCCTCTTTCTTGGACACCCCTGAGGACAGAGACCATTCCGCTTATCTCTCTTCTCCCTCTCTCTCATCTGTTATTTATTCACTTCAATCCAGGCCAGGGGGTAGCAGGCAGAGGGAAGGGGCTCCCCCATTCCTGCCTTTTGATTCTTCTTCCCAATCAAACACAGGGGTCAGCACTGAAGAGGGCCCAGTCCCTGCATCATTGGAGTTCTGGGCCGTAACCTACCGTAAGGGTTAGGAATAAATAAATAAATACAGCTGGTGAAAAAGGGAGCTTTCCCACTTCCATCTAGAGCAGAGCAGCTGATCTCAGTCCCTCTTGCTCAGCCAGCTGAACATCACCATCCAGTTTGGCCTGTAGAATTATGGACCTTCCACCCTCTTTGAACTGAGCAGTCTCTCCCCTTTGTATTGGGGCTCTATCTAGGGCTGAGAATATCAGGTATGACTGTCCTACCCAACCCCAACCCCATGACCCAGTAACAATAAAGGAGAGAGGAAAGTTCAGTCCAGCAGTACCACACACAATGTAGAGGCCTGCAAGGATGGGGCATTTTACTTTCCCATATCTCAGTACTCTGCCCACTAGAGAAAAGACTCTCTGCTCTGGAAAGGCTGACTGGCTGTCCACAAACTAACTTTTCTGGCCCAATGCAGTCTGGTTCTCATGTAGTATAGATGCTTTCATGACACTACACAAGGTTGCGTTGGACTGCCCTGATGACTCATCAGATTACCTGTCCCCTGCTCCTAACCCATGACTGTAAATAAAAACTCAGCATCCTATTTTGTTAGGGCTGTGTCATTGGGAGTTGTAGAGCAAGATTCTCTTCTTTCTTTTCCCTTCCTCTCTTGCTATTGTTGCTGCTCTATGCTTATAGATAAGCATCAAACAATAAATATTTACTGCTTTAAAAGAAAGCAGATTATTTAAAAAAAAAGATGAGGTAGGAAACAAGAATGCCTACTGTAACCAATATAATTCAGTATTGTATTGAAAATTCTAGCAGTAGCAATAAAAGGAGAAAAAGAAATAGAATCAGAATAGGGAATGAGGTAATAAAATTATCTTTTTTTGCAGACAATATGATGATATACTTGGAAAATCCCAAATATACAACTAAACATTTGTTAAAACAATTACTAATTTTAGCAAAGTAGCAGGATATAAAGTAAATCTATATACAGCATCAACATTCCTATATATCATAAACAAATCTCTAAGAGAGAGTAAGACATACCCCATTCAAAATAACTCTAGAGAGTATATAACATCTAAGAATACACCTGCCAAAACAAACCTGGGAACTATATTAAAAAATCATAAAAAACTGTACAAATAAAATCAGATTTAAATAATTGGAGAAATATTAATTGTTCATGGGTAAGCAGGGTCAATATAATAAAAATGACAATTTTACCTAAATTAATTTATATGTTCAATGCAAACTCAATTAAATTAACCCCAAGAATTTTTACTGAATTAGAATAAATAATAACCAAATTCATTTAGAAGAACAAAAAGTCAAGAATATCAAAGGAACTAATGAAAAAAAATGTAAAGGAAGGAGGTTTAGCAGGACCAGATCTTAAACTCTATTATAAAGTAGTACTTATCAAATCTATCTGGTATTGCTAAGAAATAAAAAGGTAGATAATTACAACAGAGTAGATATAAAACTTACAGCAGCAAATAAAAATAGTAGCTTTGTATTTGCTGAGCATAAAGACTTCAGATTTTGAGATAAGAATTAGTTATTTGGTAAAAAAAAATTGGGAAAACTGTAAAGCAGTATGTCAAAAATTGGGTATAGATCAATATCCTACACTATGCACCAAGATAAGGTCAAAATAGATACATGACCAAGACATAAAGAGAGATATTACAAGAAAATTTAAAGAACATGGAACATATTACTTATCAGACTTGTGGATAGGTGAATAATTTATGAATAAACAAGAGCTAGAGAGCAGAGCGAGGGGTAAAATGTATAATTTCAATTACCTTAAATTAAAAAGGGAGGGGTGTTTTGTTTATGCAAATAGGCTGATAGCTGATATAGTTATAATATCAAAAAGTAATAGTACAGGGAGAAGAGGAAAGGAAGAAATTGAATGGGGCAAATTGTCTCACATAAAAGAGAAGTGAAAGAGTTGTTACAGTGGAATGTAAGATAGGAGGGGTGGCGGACAATGCTTAAACCTTACTCTTATCAGAATAGGCTCAAAGAAAGAATAATACAAACTTAGCTGGATATAGAAATCTATCTTACTCTATAGAGAAGTAAAAAGGCACAGGGATAAGAAAATGGGGAGACTGATAGAAGAGAGGGAAGATTGGGGGAGGTGGTGGTCAGAAGTAAAACACTTTTGAGGAAGGACGGGTGAAAGGTAAAAGAAAGAAAAGGATAAACAAGGGAAATAGGATGGAGTAAAATACACATTTAGTTATGATAACTGTAAATGTGAATGAACTTACCCATGAAACAGAAGCAGGTAGCAGAATAGATTAAAAACCAGAATTCTAAAATATAACACAGCTGAAGTATAGAGATACACACAGAATAAAGGTAAGGAGCAGAATCTATTATGCTTCAGCTGAAATTTAAAAAAGCAAAGGTAGCCATCATGATCTCAAACAAAGCAAAAACAAAAATAGACCTAATATAAGAGATAAGGGAGAAACAATATCTTGCTTTGTAAAAGGTACCATAGACAATGAAGAAATATCAATACTAAACATATGCAAAAAAATGGTATAGCACCTAAATTTTTTAAAGAAGTTAAATGAGTTACAGAAGAAAATAGAAAGTAAAAACAGTGGGAGAACTTAACTTTCCCTTCTCAAAATTGTCTAAATTAAACCAAAAATAAACAAGAAAGAAGTTAAGGAGGTGAACAGAATTTTAGAAAAGTTGGATATAATAGAACTCCGGGGAAAATCAAACTGGGATAGAAAGGAATATACCTTTTCCTCATTGGTACATGGCACCTACCCAAAAATTGACCATGTATTAGGGCATAAAAACCTCATCAATTGCAAGAAAGTAGAAATACTAGAATATGTACTTTTCAGGTCATGATGCAATATAAATTACATTCCATAAAGGGCAGTAAAAAGATAGACTAAAAATTCATTGGAAACTAAATAATCTAATCATCAAGTGGGTTAAAGAACAAATCATAGAAACAGTCAATAATTTCACTAAAGAAGACCAAAACAATGGACAACATACCAAAATTTGGGATGAAAGCAAAGTAGTACCTAGGGGAAGTTTGTATCTCTAAATGCTTGTGTCAATAAAATAGAGAAAGAACAGATCAATGAAATGGGTGTGTAACTAAAAAAAAGTGGAAAAAGAACAAATTAAAAATTCCAACTAAACATCAGATTGGAAATCCTGAAAATCAGAGGAGAGAGGAAACCATTGAACTAATAAATAAATATAGAGCTGGTTTTATGAAAAAAAAATACAGTAGAAAAAAATAATGAAACTTTGTTAATATAGTTTTAAAAAGGGAAAGAAGAAAACCAAATTACTAGTATAAAAATGAAAGGAGTAAATTCACCACCAAATGAAGAGGAAATTAAAACAATTATTAGGAGTTATTTTACCCAATTACATGCCAATAAATCTAACAATTTAAGCAAAATGGATGAATATTACAAAAATATAAATTGCCCAGACTAACAAAAGAGGAAATAGAATACTTAAATAACCCCATCCTAGAAAAAGAAATTTAACACACCACCAGTGAATTTTCTAAGAAAAAAAAAATCCCATGGTCAGATGGATACACAAGCAAATTCTATCAAACATTTAAAGATCAATTAACACCACATTATTTGGAAAAACAGTCAAAGAATACAAAATTCCTTTTATGATACAAATATGGTGCTCATATCTAATCCAGGAAGAGTGAAAGCAGAAAAAAAAAACCCTATAGACAGACTTCCCTAATGAATATTAATGCAAAAATTTTAAATAAAATGCTAGTAAGGAGATCACAGCAACATGTGACAAAGATCATACACAATGACCAGGTGAATTTATACCAGGAATGCAGGGCTGGTTCAATATTAGGAAAATTTTCAGCACGATTGACCATATCAATAACAAAATCAAAAGAAATAATCTGATTATCTCGATTGATGCAGAAAATGTCTTTGACAAAATACAACACCCTTTCCTATTAGAACATTAGAGGTATGGAGCTTTACTAAAAATGATAAGTAAAATCCATCTAAAACAATCAGCAAGCATTATCTGTAATGAGGATAAGCTACAATCCTCCCCATTAAGATTAGAAATAAAGCAATGATGCCCATTATTACCACTATTATTCAAAATTGAACTAGAAATGTTAGCTATAGGGGCAGCCAGGTGGCACAGTGGATAGAACTCTGGTGTTGGAGTCAGGAGGACCTGAGTTCCAATCCGGTCTCAGACACTTGACACTTACTACCTGTGTGACCCTGGGGAAATCACTTAACACCAATTGCCTCAACAAAAATAAAAAAAAAAGTTAGCTATAGCAGTAAGAAAAGAAGAATATATTTAAGGAATTAGAACAGACATTGAGGAAAAAAATATCGCTCTTTGCAGATGATGATGGTATAGAGAATCCTGGAGAATCAACTAAAAAACTAGTTGAAATTAAGAATTTTAGCAAAGTTGCAGGATATTAAATAAACACATGTAAGTCATCAGCATTTCTGTATATTATCATCAAAGTCCAGCAGCAAGAAGGAGAAATTCTATTTTAAATCACTTTTAAAAACTTGGGTATCTACCTGCAAGACAAACCCAGGAACTATATGAACACAGTTACAAAACACTTTTCACACAAATAGAGACAAATCTAAACAATTGGAAAAATGTTAATTGCTCATGGATAAAGTGAACCAAAATACTAAAAATGAAAATTCTACTTAAATTAGTCTATTCGTTGAATGGCATACCAATCATACTACCAAGAAACTTTTTTTATAGAGCTAGAAAAAACAAACTTTACCTGGAAGAACAAAAAGTCAAGTATCAAAGGATCAATGAAAAAAAAAAGTGAAGGAAGCAGTACCAGATTTCAAACCTTATTATAAAGTAATCTTCAAAATAATCTGATGTTGGCTAAGTAATAGAGTGGTTGATCAGTAGAATAGATTAGGTGGACAAGACAAGGTAGTAAATGACCATAGTAATTTAGTGTTTTATAAACCCAAAGACCCCAGCTTCTGGTTAAGAACTCACTATTTGACAAAAACAGCTGAGAAAACTGGAAAACAGTATGGTAGAAACTAGGCATAGAGCAACATATACCACATATGCCAAGATAAGGTCAAAATGAGTGCATGATTTAAAGGGTGATAACATAAACTAGGAGAGCTTGGAATAGTTTACCTGTCAGATCTTCAGATAGGGAAATACTTAGGACCAAACAAGATAAAGAAAACATTACAAAATGTAAAATGGATAATTTTTATTATAAAATATTAAAAAGGTTTTGCACAAATAAAACCAAAGCAACCAAAATTAGAAGGAAAGCAGAAAACTGGGAAAAAATTTCTGCAAGTATCATTGAGCAAAGCCTCATTTCTTAAATACGTAGAGAACTGATTCAAATTTATAAGAATACAAGTCATTCTCCAATTGACAAATAGTTGAAGGATATAAACAGGCAGTTTTCAGTCAAAGAAATCAAAGCTATCTATAGTCCTATGAGAAAATGCTTTAAATCAATAATGATTACAGAAATTCAAATTAAAACAACTCTGAGGTACCACTTCACACCTATCAGATTGCTTAATGTGACAGAAATAGAAAATGATAAATGTTAGAGAAGATGTGGTAAACTGGGACACTAATGCACTGTTGGTGGAGTTGTGAACTGATCATTCTAGAAAGCAATTTGAAATTATGCCCAAAGAACTATAAAAGTGATCCAGCAATGTCGTTGTTTGTCTGTTGTTCTCAAAGATGACCATGACATCAGGAAGATGAAGCCATGACTTGCAAGTGAATTGGAGCTAAGTGAGGGAGGATTGTACAAAGTCACCAGACTCACCTTCTCCTCCAGAGCAATTTTAATCCAGTTGCAAGACATTGATCAGGATGAGTGGAGATGGCCCCCAATCCAGCAATACCACTACTAGGTAGATATCCCAAAGAGATTTTTAAAAGTTGTGGGCAGAAGAACCTATTTGTACAAAAATATTTATAGCAGCTCTTTTTGTGGTGGCTAAGAATTGGAAATTAAGGGGATGCCCATCATTTAGGAAATGGCTGAACAAGTTTTTGTACATGATTATCATGGAATATTTTTGTGCTATAAGCATTGATAACCAGGACAACTTCAGAAAAGCCTGCACTTACATGAACAGTTATAGACTGAAGTGAGAAGAACCAGAAGGGAAAAAAAAAAACAAAACATTATACACAGTAACAGTAATGCACAATGAACAACTGTGAATGACTTAGTTTTTCTTAGCAATACAATGATCCAAGACAATCCCAAAGGACTCATGATCAAAAATGCGATCCAACTCCAGAGAAAGAACTGATGGCATCTGAATACAATGATGTCTGAATGGCAAAGCACACTATTTTTCTCTTCTTTTCTTTCTTCCTTTCTTCTTTTTCTTTCTTCTTTTTTCCTTGCTTTCTTTTTTCCTTCCTTGCTTCTTTCCTTCCTTCTTGCCTCTTTCCTCCCTCCTTCCTTCCTCCATTCCTCCCCCTCTTCCTTCTTTATTTCCATCTTTCTTTCCTCCTTGCTTCCTACCCTCTTCCATTTCTCTTTCCTTCCTTCCTTTCTTCCTTCTTTTCCTTCCTTCCCTCCCTCCTTCCTTCATTTTTTATTTCTTTCCCTTTTTGTTTGTGTTTTCTTCCAGAAAATGATTAATATGGAAATGTTATACATGACCGATAATGTATAAACTATATCAAATTGCTTACCATCATAGGAAGGGGTGAGAAGAAGGAAGGAGGGATAGAATTTGGAACTAAAAACTTTTGAAAAAACAAGTGATAAAAATGTTTTTACATATAATTGGGGAAAAATAAAATATTGTTAAGCAATAAAAAAGAAAAAATGAATATTGGAAAATCACAAAAACAAACTGGACCCAAAATAAGAGAAATGAAAAGATACTTTTCCCTGTCTTCGTAGAAGTTTGGGGCCCTTGTATATGAAACATTATATATAGTCAGATTTTGTTTTTGATGTATTCATTGTTTTCCCATTTTTTTCTTCTTTCTCTTTCTTCTTTGTAGAAATAATTCCTTGTTGTAATGGATTGACTTCTGGGAAGTAAAGGGTGAAGTAAACAGGGAAATTAGGAAATTAAGGATCAAAGGTTTGAATTAAGATTCATCTTATAAGTTAAGGGCAGCCCAGAAGACAGCGTAGTAGTCATACTGTCAGAGAATAAGCAGTGCTACAAGACAACAAATAATCCTATCAAAGGAGCAGAAAGTGCTTTGAGGGAGTAGGCTACACTATCAGGGAGCAGGCAATGCTACCTTAGAATAGACAGCTCTACTAAAGAAGCCATGTGTAATCTCATAAAATGGTCAGCATTGTCAGAGAACAGGAAGTACTATCTAAGAATAGATAGCACAATTAGGGAAGCAGAAAATAATACCAGAGTTCAATGATACTGAACACATTAAACTGCATCCTATGGTGATGATTTATGAAGGGTAGACCCTAGTATGAAGATATTTGAGAATTTGTAATGTTAATTGGTTTTCTTTTTGCAAAATAAACTTTCTTCTGATAGGTCATGTCCAATGTGTATCAGGAGGGAATTCCAACTTGTAATGTTCAATGGGGATATCATAGAGGTCTCACTGATATGAAGTGTTATATTCATTCCAAATATAATCTAGCACTTCCTGTCACTTGTGCTCCTTATAAATAGTTTACAGAAGCATACTCACTAAAGCATTCAGGCACTGGAGACCATCCTTCTTCAGTACAAGAAAATTGTGTCCAATAGCTTGAGGTAGATCCTTGAGCAGGTACATAATTTTTGTTACAATGGTAGTACATTACTTTTCCAATAGATTCTGGAAACAACCTTCGATAGTATTCCTGGCTGTACCAATGTGGCTTATAAAGTTCTCCATTTTCAATTTCTGGATAATCACAAGGTCTCACTTGGGAGAAAGTGAAGTAAAAATAAATTATTTTCCTTATTAATAATTTTAATTATTTAATTAATTTTAATTTCCTATTATGAATACACACTTTACAATATACTATAGCTGCATTCTTTTCATTTGTGATCTCAGAATGCGCACTTAGAATCATAAAGTTAGAAGGAATTTTTGAAAGTTATCTCAATTCAATTAAACAAATATTTTAAAATGTCTACTACATACAAGACACTAAACTATGCAATTAGGATGCAAAGACAAATGTAATCTTCTTTGCCTTTGAGTACTTATATTCCACTAGAGGCTCTGAGGATGATAGCATCTAAATTGTATGAGATGGTTGGTAACTTGCCTATATTTAAATACTTCCCTGGAGAGATTCTACAGATTTCTCAGTAATCCACCCCAGTATCAAACACACTGTATCAGATCCCAAGAAAGTTTTTAATTTTCCAATTGTTCTTCCTCATATTCACCACCCCAAAGATAGTTAGTTCTGCATAAAATATCAAAATATCATATCCACTCTTCCCATCTCTTTCCTTTATGAATGAATAGATAAGAAATTAAATGCTTTCTTCAAGGAATAGTGCTTATTCAAAATTGGCTAGGAAATTATAATACCCAAAGACATCAAGATATATGAAGGTTAGGCTGGATCCCTGAGTTGGTCAAGTATGATATGGAGATGTTTTGATATTGTAGAATGCCTGCTCTTCCACTGTACTCTCATCCCTTGGCCTCTATGACAACACTATCTTGCTCTTTGTTCTCCTCAAATCTATCTGATCATTCCTTCTTAGTCTTCTGCTACAATTCCATCTATTTTCTTATTAAACATTATTATCCTCCAAAGCTCTATCCAGGGACCTCTTCTCTACTCTTTCTTAACATTCTTGTTGATCTCTTCAACTCCCATTGGTTCAATTAGCTCTATGCAAATTCTCAGATCTACATATCCAATCTCCAGCCATCTTCTGAACTCTAGTCCCATCTCACCAATTGCTTGCTGAATATTTCAGTACAAATTTCACATCAGTATCTTAGACTCAACACATCTAGAATTGAACTTATACTATTTCCTGATGACTCATCATTCCTACACCCTTTTCCTTTTCAGTGGAGGATGCCATCCTTCTAATTAATTACACAGGTTCACAACCTTTGAGTCATCCTTCACCTTTCCCTATCCACTATGTCATAAATCCAATCAATTTTCATATCTTGTTGATGCTATTACCATTACACTTCTCCTATCTTACCCCTTTATCCTGAGACTCACAGCTCCTTGCCTACAAAATGACAAAAGCCTCTTAATTGTCCTGGATACTTCTAGTCTCACTTTGTCTCCAAACTATCCTCTACACAACAGCCAAATTATTATTCATAATACACAGGTCTGAAAATTCATTTGTCCACTCAAAAAATTCAGTAGTTCCTGGTTTCTAGTGCAAAAATAAATTCTTAATCTGTAATACAAAGGTTCCCATCATATAATTCCCATCTGCCTCTCAAAATATTTCATATTAGTCTCCATCATGCATTCTACTTTCCAGGCAAACTGGAAAAGTAGGTGCTCCAAATGTGGCGTGCTGTGTCTTATCTATAGGACTTTGAACAGGCTGAAATATACTGAATATACTGAAATATACTTCTTTCTCACCTTTGTCTCTTAAAATGCCCAGCTTCCTTCAAAGCTCAGGTCAGTTGCTACCTCCTACATGAAACCCCCAAGGTGTTAGTGCTTTTCCCCATCTCATCTTGTATTCACTCATCTGAGCATATAATGAATGTTTATATTTATAGTGTACCATTCTCAGATTTTTTTTTTTGGTAGGGGAGGGAAACTATATCATCCTATTCTATCAGAATGAAATTGCAAATTGAACAAAAGCCAATACAAGAAAAACTTAAAAAAAAATAAACTTAGAAAGAATATGGTGATGTTTCTAAAGAGATTTAAATAGGTTTCATTGTAATATTTTTGCATTCATAAACTCTCATGTCTGAATAAAACATAAGAGATATGACTACAAAGTAATAATGCTTGTTTCTTTTAAACATACCAAACCTTAAACATCTAAATAACATTTATCTATAGAAGTTGTTAGGAATTCAATGGTATTGCCACTGTTCAAAATATTCTTGGAAGTTCTATATTGGAAACGCCCTCATGCTCGATTTATAAGCTATTTTGGGGGAAGGGTAAAAGGCGGGGTGGAGGATACCTGTAATTTCACGGTGTAATTTCCAATGGGTAAACTACATCTTAATGATGCAAATCACCAACTGCGCTTCAGTTTCAAATGTTAGAGTGCAGCTTGGGGTATAGAGAAGCAAAGCACTTTTATCAGTCACATGGGCATTATGTTTTGGAGGCATCAACAAGTTTGGTTTCTTTGGACTAGACTTGTGATTTTACTGGTTTAGGGACTCCTATTTAAAAATTCATTGCTGATTGTATATCCACTCTGTAGTTTATAGTCCTACAGGTTTTCCTGAGAAAAGGAGAGGTTAAATGACTTGCTGAGGTTCATGTAACCAGTATAATTCAGAGGCAGAATTTAAACCGTAGTCAGCTTTCCATGAGGGTTGACTACCTACATAATATGCCATGCTACTTTATGGTTATAGGCCATGCCAGAAAAAAAATTGCTAACATTTATAATTATATCTTGGATATTGAAGTCATTTTTACCTCTTTTAGAATGAGACAATGCCATAAGATGGACTTACTGATTTATAGTGTGGTTGTAATCTGGATTGATGTAACATTTCCATATCAAGGAAATTATAGATTCTCAGGTGCAATGAAAAACAAAGAAATACAATTTCAGGTTCTGATTTCTTCTTTTATTAAATATATAATCATTTCCCCAAAGTCTGGCCTTCTAGAATTAACATACTTTCATTAGCCACTGACCTAGTTCAGGCTATCATCATCTTGGTCCAGACTATTGCAATAGCTCCCAAATTAGTCTCTCTGCTTCAAGTATTTTCCCATTCCAATTCATCCTCCACATAGCAAAGGTGTTTTTCCTAAAGTACAAGTTTAACCATGTCCTTCTTTTAATCAATAAATCCCAGTGGCTCCCTAACACTTCCAAGATCAAATATAAACTCTTCTGTTTGGCCTTCAAAGCTCTTCACAGTAGTAAGTTAGGTTACTAACTTGAGTACATTTTCCAACATGAGTACATTACTGCTCCCTTTCATGTATTTTGTGGTCCAGCCAAACTAGTCTTTTTACTGCTTTTTACACACAACATTCCATTTTATGTCTCCATCCCTTTGCACTTGTGGTCTTTTATGGCTTGACTTTCCCTCTTGACCTCTGCCTCAAAGGATTTTTTCTTCAATATTCTGTTCAAGTGACACTTACATTAAGTCTTTCCTGACCATCCCTTCTGCTAGCTCTTTCCCCATACAAAATTACCATTCATTTTTTTTGATGGGGGGATTGATATTTTGCATTTATATCTCTATGTATATTTCCCCTAATAGGTTTTAACCTCCCTGATGGAAGATATTGTTTCACTTTTGGCTTTGTATCCCCAGTACTTATGTTTTTGTATCACCTAGCACACTATACCTGCCATATGATAGACAGTAAATGCTTATAGGGTGATCAAGAAACTGTTTTGTAGAACCCTGATGCCTTAAATCTGAAGAATTTTCAGACTAGAGTACATGATATGTGGTGCCAAATATCAGAGGAATGATTTTGCAATCTAAATCTATTAGTCATTAAAAACACATAAACAAATCAAGAAGTGAACTACAATGACTATTTATAAATTGGGAATCAGGATATCCTTGACCATGCTACAACGTTTCTATGGTTTGTGGGAAGTTGGACTCATAAATGTTCCCAAAAGTGCTATAGAAAATCAGACCAAAATAATCAACATGCAAACTGGTCTGGTAACTTGCCAAAAGTTTTCAATTCAGTGGATTAGGGATTTGTCTTTCCAGGGAAAATATTTTGGACTTTTAAAGGAAATAATTGAAACATATATACTTGAGAGAAATTTTCTTCTAATTCTGTTCTGATGGAGCTAGAATATTCCAAGTTATTAAGTGATGTCTATATATGATTCATATTACAAAATCAAGAAAAATATATGTTGACTTATAATATTTTAATAAAATAAACAATTATTTCATAGTCTTCAAAGTAGAACAAGGTACGAATGAAACTTACAGTTACATCTTGGAAGAGGTAACCAGCCTTCAGATGTACATTTTGCCTTATTTCCAGTAAGTGGTGGGTAAAAACCTTTTGTGCACTGGTACGAGATTTCATCACTTCCTCTATATTTATCTTTCTTAGGTTGTATATTCCCATTAACCAGGTATGGGGGATTACATGTGATTTCTAAAAATAAGTATGTCATTAAGTCAATTAAGGTATAAGAACTACTTGTCCATTAAGATTATGAAATCTATTTAAATAACACAATAGATTTTAGCCTCACTTTCAAGGAACATTTAAGTTCCTTTTCATTCAGAATGGTTAAACCATCCTATATTCTAATAACTCAAATGGCCTTTCTGAAAATCAGTATATATGTCAAAGATAGATTACCAATTTTCATATTATTTGAATATAGAAAATATATTGAACTTATTTTTGTGATAAGAAAGTATTTCATAATCTTTCAGTACCTCAGAATCAACTTTATGAATAGCAATTTTTTTCATATATACCACAGTAGAAAAATGAATGTTTTTAGCTTCCTGGCTGTAGGAAGCTTTTTTTAAAATTACAGATGAATGGAAATTTACTTTAATTCACATTAATGATAGACTTTCTCTATTTATATCTCATCTGATCATGTATTCTACGCAGTGCCATTTGTTGCTTTGACATGATAGTGCTGGAGGACTTGTCTTGTCATGCGGTATCACATAGCCCACATACCAAACTTACACTATCTCTTCCTTTACTATAGCTCTTTGATGCTCCCTTCCATTCTTCCCCGTGTGTGCAGTAAGGGCTTAGCTGTTTATCCTCTGTATCTTTTACCTACTAGTCATAATTTTGCCTGCAAGAGTAACACAGAATACATCTCTCTCTTCCACATGAAAATCATTTAAATGTTCGAAGACACCTACCACATCCTACTTTGGTTCTTTCTTCTACAAGCTAAAGATACTCAGATCCTTCAACTATTCCTTTTATGATATAATGTGAATACTCTTTAGCATCCTACTCACCCTCCTTTGGCCTTGTTTCCATTCATTTGCATTCATTTGTCACTAGCCCTTTTAAAATATGATGATCAGAAATAACCATAATATTGGGAATTCAGTCTTTCTAGTGAAGACCTCTATAACTACCCTGATCTAGGCACTACTGTACTTGTTTTAGTACTGTGATCATTTTTCAGAAACCACATTGCATAGTTGGTTCATATTAAGCTTGTGGTCAATTAAAACCCCCTGTCTTTTTCAGATAACCTGCTGCTTCCAAAATCTTGCTCTTCTTATAGTTGTATAATGTCTTAGATTTCAACATAGGATTGTATAAGAAGCAAAACTGTATAGAAAAAAAAAACTGAGGGACTTGAGTTCTCTTTCTGTCATTAAAGAACTGTATGACCTTGAGAAAGTCCAATCTCTCTAGCTCCAAGTTTCCTTACTGCACAATAAGGAGGGTGGACTAGATGATCTCCAAAGTTGTTTCCACTTCAGTGAGTAATTACTGATACAGTTCATATTACTGGTTTCAAGCACATCAAGTTAACCATTCTATTGGGAGAAAGGAAGAGTTCTTTGAAAAGCAACTAAGCATACAATTAGTTGGTTAAATAAATATGACTTGAGATAATAAAGAAGCAAAATATGACCTCTACATGACATAACTGGAGTCCAACCATTTTTAGTGCAAGTGGCATCTCCTCGTTCATTATGTGAAAAACCTGCATTACATGTATATTGTAGCCGTTCATTCTCCTTGTAAATTGGTTTCACAGCTAAAATATTCCCATTTTCAATGCGTGGTATTTCACAGAAAATTTCTAGATAAAATGGAGAAAATATCAAAATGTTTTAAATGACTGGTAAAATAATGTTAAAAGAAACAAACAATATAAACAGGTAATATTGGAAAGAAAAAATAGTTTTTATCTGAATAAATAAAGTAACATAAATGTCTCAACTGCTCGATGTTTCATTTGTCTTTCTTTTTATCTGTCTCACATAGCTGTTGAAGGAATTAAAACAGTTTGACAAAATTTATTACATTGCTAAAAGGTTAGCCTTAAACCAGTTTGTCAGCTTGAAATAAACAGCAGATAATAATATTCAAATGTGCATATCCTCTGCAATTTTTTTTATAAATTAAATTAAAGCATGTGTTGCTGGTATTACCATTATCAAAAATATATGGCTGGGGGGTAGGAAGACATCCAATGATGCCAATAGCCCTGATGAGGGCAACAGCTTCTCTCTCTCACTGGGGCTACCTGAAGAGAACACATAGAATTTGAAAGCAGTAACACTCTTTTTACCTGTGGTGAAATCTTTTGGAAAGATAGAGGAAAGAAGAGAGGGAGGAAAGGAAAGAGAGAGCCTGCCAGGTACAAAATTTAAAGGGGGAGAGAGAGAGAGAGAGAGAGAGAGAGAGAGAGAGAGAGAGAGTGAGTCATATGAAGCCTCTGCAAAGCAATGCCATTTTGGGAACATGGTTTTCCCTATATGTCTTTGTGTTCCACCATGCTTTGTGTGCTTAGAAAAGTTTATGTGTGGACATACGCTATCAAGCTTTCTGAGATCCCACATATGGAGAGCACCAAAGCATTTGGTGGTGATGACAATGCTGCCGTAGCATGACTTCTACAAAAGCTGTATTCTTTACAATTTCTAAGATACTCTTTATTCTTCTGTGTGTATTTGTATTAGGCGGACAGGGCTTATAAAGATATATCACTGCATTTGGATCTAAAACTCATACAAGTTCAAGTCACAAATAATTTACAAGTTATAGAACAAGTTATTTAGTGAAGTAGTTACCATATTTGATTTATACTATATCAATTCCAAACGACTAGATGGCTAGCTAAGTATTTTAGAAAATATCCAAGGTCTTCAGAAGCATAGAATAAAAGCTTTACCTCACCACAGTGATTCTTTATCTATCAGCTACTTTCCCCATTGCTCAAACATGTTTTTTTCTTGAGTTTTAAAACAAATTGGTCCATAAGGACTATCTTTTATTTATGGTAACAGGGAAACAATGGTAGAATGTTTTACTTAAATAAACATTTTTTTACCATTGTTGGATTAAAATATCTAATTAAAATGCAATGTTTTCCAAAATAAAGAGAACATTGGCAGTAAAATAACATTTACAAAAGGGTTATTTTTTTCTATATACTGTATAAATCAAAGTGATTTAATGTAGTTGCTAACATCTAAGAATTTATAACCACAAACGTGGACTCAGAAATTTTCTGTCATATATAAAAGTTGAATACTGGCTAGTATCCATATAAAGGAACAATTCAGTTAATTGAGTTTTTTTACAATTTTCTTTTTAGACTGTAATGAAGAAAGAAGGCTAGTAATACATTTAACATTATATTAATGTTCATTATTTTGTACATTAATGTTATGTTTCTGTGATGGAGAATAAGAGTATATGAGAGATATAAAGTAAAGCTAAGTAGATTTGCCTTCACCCTGTTTGCTTTGTGTTTGAGATGTCTTTTGGATAGTATGTCATAGAGGAATAGAATAGAGAGGAAAAATTCAAGATTAGACAGGTAAGTTAGAGAGGGAAAGATCTGATAGAAGACTATTACCATATTCTAGGTGAGAGGTAACAATAAACTGAATTATGTTGAAGGCAATAGGAATGTAAGGAGGGCATATATGCAACAGATATTTTGGAAGCATAATTCACTATACTTCACAACATATTAGACTGTAGGTTGCAGTAGCAGGAAGAGTAATATATGTTCAGTTTACATGCATGGACTAGGAGAATTTGAATGCAACTGAGGGTCAAGAAAGTTCCAGAATTTGGAGACAGGGGGATGGTAAGTTTCTAATTTTTGGCTGATATTGAGGTTCCAGTGAACTCTCTAAGGGTAAGTGTCCAATAAGTAGTTTGCTAGTACAAATTTAAAATAGAGGTCAGATAGCATGGTGGATGGAGATTTAGGAACTGATTGCTTATTGGTCATAGATAATTATCTGCGGAAGAGAAGATATAGAAGTAGGTAAAAATATAGAGAGGGAAAACAAACAGAATGAGAACAGAGCCTTTATTAAAGGGATCAGGTAGAGGAAAATGAACCAATCAAGAAGACAGAGAAGGACTAGAGAAGTGAAAGAACCAGGAGTACCTCTGTTGAAGGAAATGGAAAATCTCAAGGAGGCAAGAGTTGATAAACACCGTTAAATACTATGGAGATCAAAGATAAGAGGACTGAGAAAACAACTGAATCTATTGATTAAGAGGTCATTGGTAACCTTTGAAGAAGCAATTTTAGTAGAGTAATGAAGAAGTAAGCAAGACTTCAAAAGAATATGGAGATAATACATGGTGAGGTAAGTGAGAGAGAAGTACAGGCTTTATCATAAAGAAACTTATCAGGGAAAGGAAGAATAATGTTTGGATGGAAGTTTTATTGAAGAATAGGATAGGACTGAGGGAAGGAGAGAGGGAAGGAAGGAAAGAGAGAGAGCCATCCAGTCAGAAAAGATAAAAAGAGAGAAGTGAAGAGAGAGAGAGATTCAAATGAGATTAAGGAAAATATGAAACGCAAAAAAAATAAATTTAAGAAATATACCCTGACATTAAATAGCTTACAATATCATTGGGCAGAAAAAAAAGAATCTCTTGATTGTCATTCAAAAGGAAGAGTGATCTTCTGGTAAATTGCTCCTTGTAGTTGTTGTTAATGAATGGTAGCAAAATTGTAAATGTCTAGGACCAAAGTCTTACCATCTTGATAAATACAGTTTTTGCATTCTCTTTATCTTGTATACATAATCCAAAAGAATCCTAAATTATATAAAAGGACAAGATGTAAAAGAAGCCAGATAAAAGTAAATTTTTCTTACCTACACATTGAGGTTCTTTTTCATTCCAATCACCACCTGTTGAGCAGTGTATTTCCCTAGGCCCCTTCAGCTTAAAGCCTGGGTTACATTCAAACTGTACGACTTGGCCAAAAGTAAATTCCTGTTCTGGGTCAAATGAACTTGTGGAAATTTTTCCATTTTCTGGTGCTGTCACTGGTGAACACTTAACCACTAAAAACATGAACATACACTTACAGATGTACTTACACAATTTGTAATATCTATTGTAAAAGAAAACAATTCTACAATAAAAAGGATTTGTAAAAAAAACAAAATTACTTGAATATTTCACTATAAAGATTTTATGATTGATATAAAAGTGATCAACAATGCCTAGTAAAATAATGATACATGCATTTTTCTTGGAGGGAATGACAGTAAGGTTTGCTAGTTTTACAATCTTTATAGCAATAAATAAATATTATCTTGAAGAACTGGCGAAAAATGAATACTTGAAGACAAAATAAAAAAATTAATGTTACTAGCAGTCTCTTAATAAATACTTATTGGTTATTTATCCTTTATGATGTAATTGTAATCTAGAGAAAGTATCACAAATATCTATAACAATATAGTCTATATTAGTGACCTTACATTTATAATATTCTTCTTTACCTCATTAAAAAAATAAAACTATCTGATTGCATTTTTGAACTTGGATGCTAATGGAAAGAGCATTGAATTTTGAGTCAAACAACTTGAGTTCAAATGTTGCCTCCCATTTTCTATCTATGTGACCTTGGAAGGCTACTTAACCTCTATGGACCACAGTTTCTTCAGCTGTAAAATGAAGAGGTTGGACTAGGTTGTCTCTAACATCTCTTTTGGGCCTAAAACTGTGATGTATGGTCTATGATAATCTTCAGTGTTCCTAAATGTCTAAGCATAATGACATTCTGACAGCAAGTCCTTATTATGCCTGTAGTGATCTTCAGTGGCTGAATTACTAAGAAATATTAGTTATCTGGGGATTAATCATGCATTATTTATTATTGACTATAAACTCAAGTGATAAATAATTTTTGAATATTGAGGGGAGAATTTTAATTGTTGATTTATAGGAATATGATTAAATTTGACATAAAATGTACTTGTCATACAAATGTACCTTCGCAGAAAGGGACATCATTGCTCCATCCATCTGCTTCACATACACGGAAATTAACTGGGCTTACCAACTGATATCTGCAAATGTAAAGCAATTGAAAGCAAAATCATGTTTGTATGTGGTTCAGAACACCTCTGAAGCATCTTTAAAAAAATAACAATTGAATGTTACTTAGCTTATTGTCAAACTCCTTTTTAGAAAAGATAAACTTCCATAGCTCGGTGATCTAATAATAATAATACATTGCATTTATATAGCACTTTGTTTTTCAAAGTGCATTAAAATATCTTACTTTTCCCTCACAACAAGCCTGAGAGATAAGTGTTATTATTATCTCCATTTTTGCAGATAAGAAAACTGAGGCAGACAGAGGTTAAGTGACTTGCACAGGGTCATCCAGCTTGTAAATGTCTGAGGCTAAATTTGAATTCAGGTTTTCCTGACTCCAGATTGAGCATTTTATGCATCAAGCCATGTAACTTTGAGTACTCCTCCAACAAAGCTTTTTGCAACCAATTCATGCCATGCTTCACCATTCTAAGCAATTGTCTGTGCCTTTGATAAATTCTCCATATGTTGTCCAAGCAAAGTCAGTAGGGCAGAGGTAGAGGGGTAGAATCAATGTGCTTGGGGCCTTCAGGTTAGATCTCTTGACATTGTGTAGATATCTGTGAGGGATGCAGGCTGCCAAGCAGTTGGTAGTTTACTCTCGCTGAATAACTGGGCTATCTCCTTTTCTATTCACACATATTCCTGATGATATTCTTTATGTCATTAGCCCTGTTCAGTTTTTTGTAGATAATATATCATCCAATCATGCACCTCTCCATTTTCCTTTGGATGAACTATAACTTTAAGTCTGTAGAATTCAGTTGCAGAGCAGTACTAGAAAAATATTGATTTTTAAAAAAGATTAGTCTTTCTAGAAGTCATAGAGACACTGAAAAATTTCCAAAGGGAATTCAACCTGCTCTCCTTCTATTAAACTCTGAGCCCATTTCTTTGCACTTTCTGAAGATCTGAAGATCTTCTGAACATTTTAAGGGCAAAATTGTTTCATTTCTGTGTTTGTCCCTAGTACTTACATAGAACTTGGAACATAGTAGGTCCTTAATAAAAAAAAATTATCAGAAACAACTATGCACAATTATTTGCTATGAAAACTCACAACATAAAACAAATATAGGAATACATTCACAAATATAAAATTCCCACTCTAACAAGAGAATAGCAGTCTTAAATAATTCAATTTTAGAAAAAGAAACTAAACTAGCTGTAATGGAAAATCAAGGTGGCAGAGGGAAAACTATTGATCTTGATGGATTCACAAGAGAATTCTATCAAAACTTTAAAGGATGGGGCAGCTAAGTGGCGCAAGTGGATAGAGTACTGTCTTTAAAGTCAGGAGAACCTGAGTTCAGACCCAGCCTTAGACCAAACATTTGACATTAGCTGTGTGATCCTGGGCAAGTCACTTAACCCCAACTGCCTAAAAAAAAAACTTTAGAGGATAATTCACACTAACATTACAAAAAATATTCTCAAAAACTAAAAAAGTATCCTACCAGACTCCTTTAATGAAACATGTATAGTTCTAATACCTAAACTAGGAAAGGATAAAGAAAGAATGATAGATCAATTTCATTAGTAAATATGGACTCAAAAATTTTAAATAAGTTATTGTCAAATAGACCACAGCAGATCATTCAAGAAATCATTCATTATTATCAAGTTGGATTTATATCAGACTTGCAAGCATGGTTCAACATTAGGAAAACAATTAACATAGTTAATCATATTAAAAACAAAAGCATCCAATAGTACATGATGTTTGTTAACAGGCACAGAAAAAGCCCTTGACAAAGTAAAATACATATCTATGCTAAAAAAAAAATGTTACAGAGTATGAACATAGAGGAATCCTTTAACAAATCATAGAAAGTATCTACATAAATCCAAAAGCAAGCATTATATACAATAAGGACATATTAGAAGCTTTGCCAATAAATACAGGAATAAAACAAAGATGTCAACTCCACCCCCACTGTTATTTTATATAATTCTGTGCATGTTAGCAATAAAATTAGAGACAGAAATTAAATGCATAAAGATTGGAAATGAGGAAATAATGCTGATGACATGATTGACTTTGAAAGTCCTAGGGAATCAACAAAAACACTGACTGATTTAATTAATAATTTCACAAAGTTTCAGGCTACAAAATAAACCATAAAAAATCAATATTACTTTTATATAATAATAACTAATCTAGGAGGTAATAATAGAAGGAAAAATATCATTACAAATTACTAAAAATGCATAAAACATGTGAGGTTCCATCCACCAGAGCACACAAAATACTTGTTAGATTCGACCACAAAGTGCTCCTTAAGGAAAAAAAAATACAGTTTAAATAGCTGAAGAACTATTTAGTGTATGACTAAGTCATGACAAGATAATAAAAATGACAATGCTACCAAAGTTAATTTACAGTTTTAATGCTTTTCCAATCAAGTTATCAAAGGGATACTTTATAGAAATTGATGAAATAGCAATTCATTTGGAAAAAATAAAAGATCTAAAATATCTGAGGAATTTTTTTTAAGTAGGGATGAAGGAGGAAAAATATTTCCAGAATATCACTTATAGGTCTCAAACACTATTATGAAGTGTCAGTCAACAAAGCCATAAAGGTTAAAACAATAGAGAGGAAAATCAATGGAACATACTAGATAAAGGAGAATTAAAAACAATGAAACTCAGGAACCCAATATTTGACAAACTGGAAAACGAGTTATTGAGAAAAGAACTACTTATTTCATAAAAATTGCTAAGAAAATCGGAAAGCTAACTAGCAAAAATTAAGTATAGAAATATATCGTATACCATATCTTATGATAAATTCTAAATAGACATATCACTTTAATATTAAAGATCGTAACACAGAAAAATAGAAAAGAAAACAGATCACATGGTTTTCATAGCTATACATAAGACATACATTCTTAACCAAACAAGGATAAAGGCAATTACAGAAGATAAAACTCTGATAACATGCAATAGAAAAGCTTTTGCACAAACACAACCTAGGATAAGAAGTAAAGAATACAATTTTGAAACAATATTTCTATCAAAATGGTTTACAAGATATGTAAACACTTTCCAATCTATTCTATCACAAAACAAACAAAACCCAAAGGCCTTCCCACAATAGTTGTTGTCAAGGAGTATGAACACAAGAAAAATCACAACCTATTAACAATAATATGAAAGAATGCTCCAATCACTAATACTAAGTGAATTTCAAATTAAAACCACCTTGAACTTTTGCTCTGCAATCTGGAAACTGACAAACATGACAAAAGATAGGCATAGTCAATGTTGGAAGGGTTATGGAAGGATAGGCACACTACTAGTAAGTACATTGTTGCTAGAGCTGTGAATAATTTCAAATATTTTGGAAAGTAATTTTGAATTAAAGTGATCAAAATATCTATTAAAATATCTATTTACAATTAAGCTTATATTCTCCAAAGAGGCTATCGATATGATTAAAGTAACCATATACACCAAAATATACGTAGCAGCACTCTTTGTCATAGCAAAGAATTGGAAACAATATCATTTGGGGAATGCCTAAACAAATATTGGTATGTAAATATAATGGAATATTGTACTGTAAGAAAAGATGAATGTAGAAAAATATGACATGATCTATGTGAAATTATGCAGAGTAAAGTAAGCAGAGCTCAGAAAACAATATGACCACAACAATGTAAAATAAAGAACCATGAAACAATCAAAAGTGAATGTTGAAAAATTACAAAGGACAAAAATAGCATCAAAGGAGAGATTTAAAAAAAAAGACATCTCCACCCTTTGCAAAGGTGGGTGCATTGCGCATATTTTCAGAGTTCTGAAATGTATATTGTTCAGTTTTTCTGATTTTTTTTTAACCTTTAGAAATACTATATGCTACATGGAGTAGCTATGTGTGAAGGAAAGGGAGAGAGCTAATGGGAAAAATTTTGGTGATTTGAAAAAATGAAATACATCAATAAAATTTATTTAAAAAGACAAAGCTAGAAAAATGGGTATAGTGGGTCCTCATAAAAGGATGATTAGTGCCAAAAATTGCCAATTAAAGTGAATCTGCTAAAAATGAGAACCAACATTTTTGATAAATAATGAATAAATGTTTTTTTGGAACTTAATCTTTAAAATGAAATTAACAATAATGAAAATAACCAATTTCAAAATTTTAAATTTAGGTTATACTAACAATTATATTTAATTATTAAATAAAAATGACAAGTATTGATTTTTAAGTGCAATTTCTTGACAAATTCATATGATAACATGCCACGTTTGACTTTCTCACAGAGGGATAGGAAGGGGGTTGATGTTATTATGAAGCAAGAATGTTTGAGGAGGAGCTAATTTTGTAAGTGGTCAATTAAT
Source organism: Vombatus ursinus (assembly GCF_900497805.2). Taxonomy (NCBI): domain Eukaryota; kingdom Metazoa; phylum Chordata; class Mammalia; order Diprotodontia; family Vombatidae; genus Vombatus; species Vombatus ursinus. Next base: position 7,324,013 of record NW_020954687.1, read on the forward strand.
TAGTAAATATTTTCAGGTTAGAACTACTTTTGCTTCCCCACTTCACTTTGTAGGAAAGCAGATTAGAGATCCATCTTAAGAGGCAGGAAGATCTGAGTTCAAGTTCTTGATTTCAAAATAAAATGTTTTGTTACCTTCAAGAAAATCACTAAACCTTTGAGTGCCACAAGTCACTCTCTAAGATTATATGATTCAGAATAAAGACCTGTCTGCCCTCATCAGGAACTCCTTTACCCATGAAATTACAGTTACATCTAAACCAAAGAGATCACAGGTTCACACCACAATAAGACTCAATTCCTAACTGCAGGCCCTTGAATAATAAATACTAGCCTATCTAGAACTCCAGGTGTTTAACCTATAATCATTTTCCATTTTAGCATAATTCTTCTGTTTACTTACATCTAAAATATTTTTAAATCCCACATGAACAAACTTACAAATTATAAATAAGCAATTTGATTATCTGTTCAGTCTGATAACTTTGCTACCAGTAGTTTAAAGTTCTACATACCTACCCTTCATCACATTTATATACAACCCGTGATCCAAATAAAAACTCAGTGTCTTCCAAAAGGTCAAAAGAACCAAACTGAATATCGCCAGGATGACCACAGGGCTTTCCTAAAATAAAATGACACAATATAAAATGATGATATACTAAAATAAAAATACCTTTGTTTTGCTCTGTATTTGAGTGAGATGGACAATGTCTATACTACACAGAGATTTCTGTTTTATGGTAGATTTACTAGAAATCAATTTTTACATGGAAGGGGTATCCTTTGAATTTCTCTATAGCCAAATACAAGGTATCTTATAATAAATATTCTAACTTTCTTTACAATAATTCAGTAAAAGTGTTCCTTTTTAGGAATGTAACTTTTTCTTTAAAAAAATATAAATTTCATATTTTTCAACCTGTTTCATAGAATTTGAAGTACCCATGTAAGTTAATAAAAATTACGCAAAAACAAGAAATACTCACTCATACATACTCTTTTTGGGTAAACAGACTCCCATTTTCCATTCATACATTCCAGGATTATACTTCCAAGTGTTCTATATCCAGGTCGACATTTGTAAGTAGCTTGTGTACCTTCTCTATATACTGACTCAGCCCATGTCCCTGTTAGAATTTCTGTAGGTTTTCTTGGAGGAGCATCATAGCAGTCTGTGGGAGGGAGGTGGAGGGGGGGTAGGAATGCCAAGGTTATTAATCAAAAATAAAAGAGACTAGGATTTTTGAGTTGGAAAAGACCACCAAGTTTCCCCAATCTATCTTATATATAAGAAAACAGAGGCTCATAGAGGTAAAGTGAATTGCCTCAAGGCCACATGTGGTTCTCTAGGTTCTCAAGTGCAGCCCATTGACTGAATCTAAACTTCACAGAGCAATCCCCTTAATAAAAGGATTTATTCTATAAAACTTGGACTCAGTCCAAAGGCCGCACCCAAGGACCTAGAAGACCACATGTGGCCTTAAGCCCACAGGTTCCCTATCACTGGCCCAGGGTCAAGCATTTGATAACAGCAGAGCAAGGACCTAAATGATCTATACACTGTACCACACAGTCCTTAGAGATGACTTTCTTCAACATGATAGTGAGGGCAATAGCTAAAATATATAACGTACTTTAAGGTTTGCAACTCATTTGATCTTCACAATAGGAAGATGCTAATATTACTGTCATTTTACAAATGAGGAAACTAAGGCTACATGGAGGTCATATGACTTGCCCATAGTCACATAGTAAGTGTCTGAAGCAGTTTGAATTCAGATATCCTTGATTTAAAGTCTAGAACTCTGTGCACTATATCACATTGCTTCTCGTAAGAACAATTGTGTAATTAAATAAAACTATAGCCTTTATCAATATATGCAAAATGCTCTGCAGAATTTAAAGTTCTATAAAAATGGTTATATAATAATATTGTTTATCATATTACATATTATAATTGATATATAAGTAAATCAAATATTAAAATTATTCTACCAGTAGAGCTCAGATACTCATATACCTTATGTGAAGCATGATACGGTTTTGTCTAGGAGGGAAACTCATGGAGCAGTAACGAAAGATGTACTAAGTACTACATAAATATTATTATAATTATAATTATTAGATGAAGACATATACTTAGTTCCCCATGCCAGCCAAATCAATTGAGGTGATCAGTTGAGCAATTTGCTGTTATTACCCCCCTTTTACAGAAGTGGAAACTGAAGCATATGTTAAGTGACTTGCCCAGGTTCACATAGCTTGTAAGTGTCTGAGGCCAGATCTGAACTCAACTTTTCCTGAGTCCAGGCCTACAGCTCTTTCCACCGCACCACCTAACTGCCTCTAAGATATCTAGTTCAAGATAACTGATGGACAATAATCGCAACTGTTGTCCAACTGTTGTTGTGCAACTGTTTCCAATTGATGGAAAACAATTGCAACTTATGTAACAATACTGATTGCAGAGGATGAAGAGATAAAGAATTTCTGAAAACTTAATAAGATTCTCCAAATTAAATCAATATACATTTTGACACATGGTGACTCTAAGAAAAAAAACTGAAAAAATGGGAGGATTGTGAGATTTATCTGAGAAAACAGTTCAAGAAGAATGAATTCGAGAATCTATGACTTGTAGAAAACACATGACTTTACACCAAGAATACTCTATCTGAGAAAAAAAAACAGGTATGCAATGAATATAGGAAACACTAAATAACAAACAAAAATAAAACATTATATTTTAACAGACATTAAAAGACTTTATATCAATGTGGTAGTTATTCCTGAATCAGCTGTCTTTATATAGTCAGATCACTTAGCTGTGAGAGAAAAGATTGAAATTAACAAAAAATTAATCAAACAAATAATAGTGGGAAAAAATATGGTGCACAGTTGAAACAAACCAGAACCATTTAAGACATAATTGAAAATGAGAAATTGGAAGTAGACAACAGCAATTGTATCAAATTGATTATAATTATATACAGAAGTTTAACCATAGCAAGGCCACCAAAAGAATCCAGAAAGAATCCTAGTTAGCAAACACTTGACTTAATTGACAAAGAAATTGCAGCCAATTTGTAAAATATTATAAAAAAGGATAATGGATAATAATAAGTAATATGTCATAAATCTGAGAGAAGTAGGAGAATAATGCAAGTTAAAATATAGCTTAGGAATTAGGGCTAAAAAAGTGATATGAAAGGTTATGAAGAAGAGGGGCTCTTCCACATAAATCCCTATAAATATCTGAAAAGAATCCCAGAAAGACCAATGATAAAGAAAATTAGAAAAAAAAAAACAGAAGTAAGCTCCTCCATTCAATCTGGAAATGCACAAAAATGTTCAGAAGCAAGTAGAAACTGATATGCCTGGTAAGCCAATGCTTAGCGAAGAAAGTAGTTGGAAGGTACGAAATTGAAAATTGATACCCTACTTTATTCTGTATTATTTGTTAATTATTGATTGAGAATTGTATCTAATCACTGGAATCACTATTTATGAATTAGGTTAATTTAAAGGACGGTTTGACTACTTAACATTATAAAACCTGACTTTTTAATAAAAGTATAACTTCCTTTTTTTCCTAAGCTACAGCTTGGACTCTAACCCTGGAATGATAAGGTGATCTGCCTGGCCATCAGTCATGGGTTTCTTAATACCAGACTTTCCAGAGAATAATGATTAATTCTGTGTTTTCCTTGTCATACATCCTGGAAATCCCCTCTTATAAACCAGGCTAAATGTGAGCCCACCCTACACCTTTACAAACTGTATAAAAGATTGCTCTGTTTTTAGACCACCTTCAGTTTCCAGAGGAATAAAACTAAGTAAAGTTGGGACTTATTTATTTACCCTTCTGTTGCTTACTCCTTTTAAAGAACCAACCTGAAGATACCACACAATCTCTGTTATTGGCTCCTACTTTGAGACTCCCAGGTTAAAGATGATCTCCAAGGGATCCCAGAGAGAGAACAGCTTGCTTTGAAATCAGGAAGCAACTGAAAAGTGGGTAAAATTTAATATTTTTTCTGTGAAGGCTATAATAGGTTAAGAAAATGGGAGAAATAAGAAACAGGAGTGATTTGAAAGGAAATTAAGAAAAAGTTACACCTTGAGCTCTTCAGAAAATTACAGTCCCCATCTGATACTTTTTTTTAGAGCAACTCCTATTATCTTTAATTAATTTATGAAGTTTTAATGAAAGCAGATACTTCAAATCAAGAAATTATTATGATATAAATGAGAGGATCTTCTAATGCAAGTTATTGTTGACCATTTGACAATGAGGCAAACTTTATTATTATATCATAAAGGATAATAATCTGGTTTATTACACTTAATTATTTTAACTAGATCCAACATGAAGTTCACCATCGTATTTCAACAGTTGTAATCTCACTGTCATCTTTTAATCTTGGATTTTTTTAAAATAAAAACTTAAACTAATTGATAACAGTGGACCCTGAAATTTGAAATCCTACTACCTAATGGAACTTGTGAAAATTGAGATTTTAAGTTGTTAATATTAGTAATTATACTTCTATATTTGATTTAGTTGAATCAAAAATAAATTACTGTGATGAGGATTTCTGTTCATTCAAAATAATTAGAAAATTTATTCCCCTTTTGATGAGAGACCAACTTAGCACGACTAACTGCTCAATTAGATACAATAACTTCATAACTTACAGTATTGGAAAATATTACAAACTTTGTAAAAGGAGGAGAAAATTAGGAACAAAGATCTTCCACAGGCAAAGAAAAACTGCTTACAAGTTTCTTTACACAATTAAGTACCAGTATCAAAATGAAAATTGCTTTTGTACAATAAACTAAAAATTGAGAAACCATAATTGGACCCTGGCAGATGCCCTTGGTCATCATCAAGTGAACTCTTTCTTGAAATAGGTGAATGAATACTTTTCTAACATAAAAGAGGTTAACTTTGAGGAGATAAATTACTTCTTCTCTAAAGTAATCCTGTTTACTGAAATCTGTAACACTCTACAGTGAGAAATAGGGAAAGATCTTAAACTTTGCAGTTGTGCTGTGACTTATATTTGAGTTTATTTTACTGTTACTTATAAGAACGCTAATTTCCCAAAAGGCCTTGAAGAAATTGGAATGAACAATTCATTTATAAACTTTTAAGAATGCCCACAATGTGACTGTATTGAGATTAATTGGTTTTGTGTAATAAAAATCTATACTAAAGTTTGAAGGAAAATTCACTAGAATGAAGATTAAGTCTTAGATATGATTGAGATATAAAAGACCAGAGGAATTAAGCAAGTAGAAAAAGTAAGAAGGTTTTAGGGGCAGCTAGGTGGTGCAGTGAATAGAGTTTCAGCCTTGGAGTCAGGAGGACCTGAGTTCAAATTTAGCCCCAAACATTTGATACTTACTAGCTGTGTGACCCTGGGCAAGTCACTTAACCCCATTGGCTAGCCAAAAACAAAACAAAACAAAAAAGTAAGAGGGTTCTGATCCCACTGAAATAAAAAGGATTTGAGGAATTTTTAGAGAAATGCCTCTTTGACAAATATGCACATCTCCCTTCCACAATAAATAAAAGATTACAAAAGAAATTTCTTAAGATTTTGAAGGGTTTTTTTCATTTAATTTTTAATTTATGGAATAAGACAAGCATTTCCATACCATAGTACAATAAAAAAAAGATGGTTGTAAGTGAAATTTTGAATTTGCTGTGCACAAGTTGCTACTTCCTTCAAATACACAACAAAATTATCAGGAATATTAACTAACTGATTGATAGAGAAAATATTATTTCATTGGTCTGGTTTAAATAGTTATGCTAAAGGCCTTTGTAAAAATTTAATAAATAACTTTTCTTGCCAGGGTTACAACCAAAAAGCCTCTGGGTAAAGGTGAGATGTGTATTTTAATTCTGCCCTCTTAAGGTAAACTTGTAGAGTGAAGTTAGAAAAATAAAAAGAGTTGATTTGGCTCTTTGGTTGAATTAAAGAAATAAAGAAAACATTGTAGGGAGCTGGGAGTGCCACCATGACTTTCTGAACATGAGGTAATTAAAAACCATGGGCCCTAAAGGAAAATGAGATATAAATATTTCCATTAGTAATTATAAATCAAGAATTGGTTTGTTTGAAATTTTGTTCTAAAACTACATTATAATTGTGATTTATGACAGTATTTAATCAGTTTTCCTTATATATAAAAGAGGATATTAAATAATAGCACTCACCTCCCTGAGTTGTTTGGAGGAATAAAATGATTCTAAAGTGCTTAGCATATTGAGCACTATATAAATGTTAACTACCCCAGGCTTTGGATTAAAATAGCATATTAAAGGTAATAATGTAAATGATTTTCTAAGAAAGATAAGTTAAGATTTTCTACAACTGCATAGATGAAAAATTTGAAGTTTGGCATTATGTTTGAAAAACAAAACAAAACAAAAATCCCATTATATTCATATATTCATTAGGCTTCTTGTTTTTTTTTTTGTATTGTGGAATTTGGAAGAATATCAGACATGTAATCAGAAATGTGAATTCTTTTTTAATTAGAAGTATAAGTTTTTAATTACATACTGTTATGTGAAATTTTTATAAATTATTGTGAAATGCTGTTAGAGAGAACACTTCCCTATTGAGTTTTAAAAATTAATGTGATAAGTTTTTGAAAAAACATAATAGTGAAAGGCCTTTTGCCTCAAAATGTAGGATTATTATGATTAATAAGAGGTTTTGAGGACCACCCCAACCAGAGCTGTGATCTAAATTTTCTAACTGTGTTTGCATAAAGTTACCATATCTTATCAACCATGTAGACTAAATTGATGTAATTTGGCTAGAATAATTTTTGTATCTTATGAATTGGTCTGCTAAGAGATAGCAAGATTATTTAAAAACTATTAAATATTCAGTGAATTACATTTTCCTCTAAACTAGCCTTCTAAAGGCAAAGGCTTCAATCTTACTATTTATAACTGCCTTAAAATGTAAGTTAGCAAGTAGCTCAAGTAATAATTAAGAAATCAAAATCTAGAGGCAGCTAGGGGGTGCAGTGGATAGAGCACCAGTGCTGGATTCAGGAGGACCTGAGTTCAAATCTGGCCTCAGATATATAACACTTACTACCTGTGTGACCCTGGGCAAGTCACTTAACCCCATTGCCTAGCCAAAAAAAAAAAAAGAAATAAAAATTTAAATAAACATTCTAAAGTACTACAGAAAGAAGGCCTCTGAAATTTCTTAAAATAATCCTTAAGGACTAGTAAAAAGGCTAGTATGTGGTAAGCACTATTTAAACAAGCTATTGTCACTTCTTTAATTGACTTTAATTACTCCATACTGGATTATAGATATCATTGGATATAATTGGTAAAATACCAAAGGAGATAAGATAATAATTCAAACATGCATTCCAATAAATTATGGTCATCTGACTATTAATAAGTTTCATGTTTTAAATACGTGATATTGGGTATGCAAAATTTTCTCCTGTATTATGGAAAGTGAAAAAAGCTATTAAGGCAAATTACTTCCTCTTTTAATCTGAATGCAATTAGATTATAAATGTATCTGTTATATGATATTACTTTATGTTTGAAAACTGCTAATTGTTTAATATGGCATATTTTGTTTTAAATTAGAAAATGATAACTCAGAATTGGGAGAAGAGAGTAGCTACATCTTCTTAGATCTTTGTCTGTGAAGTTGCTTGGGTTAAGATCTTACCAATTTGACTGACAGTGTGTTGTAAAACTCTGGTGCGTAATTTAAGGAACTAGGACACCTCCCAGTCAAAGTGAGAAATTTACAAGTTAAACTTTAAATAATAAGTGATTTTCATTTAAGATCATTAATAAAATCATAAAAATTAATCTGCTAATAATCAGCATGCAGTGAAGCTACATTTTTGAACCAACTATTCATAATATGTTTGAACTGATGTTTACTGTATATGAAAGTCCAGTGCATAATTACTCTTACATGAAAGATCAATAGATTGTCCTGATACTTATTAATACATGATAAAAATAATGATAACCTTACCCTAAGCTGTAATTAGTGAAATAGTGCTGTTTGAGGAAGAATTTCTTTGGGCTTTAATTTGCTGCTATTCAAAGTTTTGATTTCAGGTGTAAGAGCCTGATACTTCTTATAAGGCCACTAGTCCTTCAAGAAAAATGTCATGTGCTCCCACAGTCAAGAACTATGGATTTCTGTCTCTGGAAAAGTTAAAAGAATGACCTTACAAAGGTGAAGGTAGGATTCTCTTGATTTAGTTTCCCCATTTTGGTAAAAAAGACATTTTCCCACCTAGCTATATCTGAGTGTAGCTGTGATACCATGTGGCTCATGGTGAGCCTTTCTATGTGATTGGCTGTTGACTCTGACTCATACCCAAAATCAAATGGAGCTAATGAATAGTATTGATACTAATACGTTCCTCCCTTTTTTCTCACATGGCAAATTCCACTGATAAGGTCAATTGTATAATATTGCTTCATTTTTTTCACAATAAGAAACATAGGAGATAAACCCTTTCAGTAACTTTTGACTGGATGCTATTGTATTACTATTATAGTGAGGAATAAGATTTAAATTGTCATTTGATTTGCAAATAATAGAGTCCATGAGGCCTTACAATAGATAAGATACTTAGTTTATTAGAGATCAATAATATAGCATCCTTTTATTATGTTAATATAATCATAATATCCTCCTGAGGGGAGAATGAATTGGAATCAGATTTAGATAAAGATGGATGATAATTTTTGTAAATTTTTGTAAATTTTTACAATTTTTGTAAAATTTTTACAGTTACATGGAGTACACAATTTGAGGAACAACAAGATACAAATGACATCCATGGAATATACATTGACCTATAAAGACTTATTTTTATGAGTTTTAATTCTGAAATAAAGACTGATACATGAAGGGCTCACTTTTTAAGTCAGGCCCTCATGTATTTCTTTTAGGATACACAGCAGTGAACATATAAAATACAGTGTTTGGATAAAAAAAAACAGATTGGATTTAAATTCTCTGAAGTTTCAGGTGTGGGTTCCTGATTTGATGTTCTATAGTTCACCATCTCATCTAGTTACTAAATTGTATTAAGATCTGTTTTGTAAAAGGGTTATAGCAAAACCCTCTAGGAACCTCTCTAAATGACTAGACCTGTGAAGACCCACCTTCAGAGCTGTCATCAACTGAGATGAGACCTACTTCAAAATGGGAGCATGACAAGTTGTTTCCAGGGACCGCACCAATACCTGAGACGTGAAACTTAACTGGAAATTAAATGGACATTGGAATTGGCTACTAGGGTACAAACCCATTTGATCATTGTATTACCTGGAGGACATATAAATTCTACCTTTCTCATGTGTTCTAAGACTAGCTTACTGAAGGTGACTACCCACAATGGATTTTTGTCAGTGTGCTAACCCTATTCCCACCTAATCATCACAACATGCAGATGGAAACAGAATGAGAGACTTGTTATCTTTTGCTGGGCCATTTGTGACAGTCAACCAGCACCAGTAATAACCAAATCTCTCATGGATGGCCTTGTATAAAATGTTGAACCCTCTAATTATTGCTTCCCTTGTTATATTATTAATTTAATTCTTATGGATGGCAATCATGCCTGATATAGTTGGTGATTCAGTAGAAACAAAGATCCATAGAATCAGAGGGGCAAATGTGAAATTGAAATTAAAATTGAAAATTGAAACCCTGCTTTATTCTGTATTATTTGTTAGTTATTAATTGAGAATTGCATCTAATCACTGGACTTAATGCTTATTAATTAGGCTGATTTAAAGCATGGTTTAACTACTTAACATTAGAAAGTCTGAGGGGGCAGCTAGGTGGTGCAGTGGATAGAGCACCAGATGTGGAGTTAGGAAAACCCAAGTTAAAATCTGGCCTTGTGTGACTCTGGGCAAGCCACTTAATCCCAATTGCCTCACACACAAAAAATACTCTGCCTTCTTTTTTTTTAAGTTTTTTTTTTTTTGTTGTTGGTTTCTTTTTGTTTTGTTTTTGGTTTTTTTGGTGAGGGCAATTGGGGTTAAGTAACTTGCCCAGAATCACACAGTTAGTGAGTGTTATATGTCTGAGGCCAGATTTGAACTCAGGTGCTCCTTACTCCAGGACCTGTGCTCTATCCCCTGTGCCACCTAGCTTCCCCTAAAGTCTGCCTTCTCAATGAAAATGTAACTTTCCTATTTTTCTGGTCTACAGCTTGGACTCTTGCCCCAGGTGGGAGCAAGAAGAGAGTGAATCCCTGGAGTCTTAAGATAGGCTGCCTGGCCATCAGTCATGGGTTGCTTAACACTGAACTTTTCAGAGAATGATGATTAATTCTATGTTTTTCTTGTTGTCATCGATCCTGCAAAATCCCTCCTGTAAATTAGGCTAAATATAAGTCCATCCCATACCTTTACCAGCTGTACAAAAGATTGTCTACTCTAATGTGTCTCTGGTTATTGAAAGGACATTGACCTGTATTACTGGCAACTGCTAGCCTTGTGAATAAATAGATTATGCTTGGAACTTTTGTGCCTTAATTTCTCATCACAGAGTAGTATCATGACAAAGGTAGAAGAGTTATAGGGAAGATGGTGAGAGCTCCCGAAAATGTATCTGGACCTAGTTAGCACTCTTAATAGAGGAACCACAAGGAGTACAAACTCAAGTAATTAAGAACATGAAGTCACATCTTGACTCTTCTGTTCTTGTCAGAACAGAAGCAGGGGACAGAATCACCTCCCTGTCATCACTCTTCAGACAGGGCATAGTAATAGGGACTGATGGTAGGCAGTAGACTTGAGACTAATATCTCCTCCAGCATCTCATTAGAACCTATCAGACTTTAGCATAGGATGGAACTAATTCCCAATTGAAGATGATGTAAACAAAAAGGAAATAGAATAACAGGACCAAAACTCATAATAGACCACTAAGGGATAACCAAGAATTGAGGCAGAGGGTAGGGCACAATACCAGCCACCCCATCCAGATTGGCAGAGGCATCCAGATTAAGAGTAGATAGGACCAAACAAGGTCTACCAACACCACTCAAGAGGACTAGCCTAAGACTGAAATCCAAATCTAAGAACTGAGGCTGAAAATATGAGTAAATACAATAAAACACTAACCATAATAAAACACTGACCATAATAAAGACAAACTATGGGTGAGCAGAAGTTCAAGAGGTAAATCCAGAAAAAGAGATTATCCTCAAAACAACTCCAAGCAGATGCTCAGAAGAAAAAAAAATGGCTTGGCTGTAAGTATTAGAAGAGCGACTAGAAAAAAATAAAGCAAGACAGAAAAATGGAATTAGAAATGCAATGATAGTTTGAGATGAAAAAAATTAAAAGAGAACAAGTAGCTCAAAACAAAAGGTAGAAGTACTTACCCAAATAATGGACAGCTTGAAAAATATAACTGAGCAAACAGAACTCAATTATTCTATGAGACAACAATAAACATTTAAACAAAGTTTAAAAAAAAGAATATAGGAGAAAATGTAATGTGTCTATTGTAAAAAATAAATGACCTTGAAAAGAGATTGAGAAGAGGAAAAAAGAAAACATTGGACAGTATAAAGTAATGATTGAACAAAAATTTGGAAGCTATAGCTTAAGTAATTTTAAAAATGCCATGACCTATTTTTAAGTCAAAATAGAAAGGATCCACCAATCTAAAAATGTATTACAAAGAATAATCAACAAGATAATTTGGTACTCATTAAAAAACACGCCAGTTGATCATTTGAGTCAATTAGCAAACAAAACCTAAAAGTAATCAAGCATACCAGCATAATATTCATTAAACCTAAAGACTCCAGTTATTATGGTAGCTGCTGGGGGAAAAAAAAAACCTGCTAGGAAAACTTGAAAGTAATCTGACAAAAGTTAGGTAAAGACTAACATTTTATATTATATACAACAGTAATTTCCAAATAAATACATGACCTAGATATAAAAGGTGATATCATAAACTAATTAGAAGGGCAAGCAAGGAGATACCTTTCACAATTTTGGATAATAGAAAAGTTATTGATTAAACAAGGAAGAGAGGAGGCCACATGAGACCAAATAAGCATTTAAGGACATGTAAAATTAAAACTTTTGGAACAAACAATAAAAATGCAGCTAAAATTATAAAAGACATAATTATTTGGGGAAAAATTTGTGTAATTTAAGTCTGATGTCCAAGACATATAAGAAACTTTTACAAATGTATGGAAGATACAACAGTGAGACCAACAAATGATGAAACTCTTTGGGGTTAGAAGAGCAATATTGAAAGATAAAGGGCTAAAGTTTCAAATGAAAAGTAGATATTCCTCACCCTACAAAGTGTGGGAAGTGTGAATATTTTAATTGCATTTGAAGAAGTCAACAGTGCAATGAATGTACCTCCAAGGAATAGACTACATTCACATCTTTTCCCCAAGCCATTTATCTATGTAAGATTCCCAAAGGAATAAGAGAGATAAAAATGACTTGAACTGAATGGATTAGAAACATCTAACTGATTTTGTGGATGAAATGGCTAGACTTGGAGTCAGGAAGGGTCAAGTTCAAATTCTGCCTCATATATCTATTAGCTCTAGGATCCTGAACAAGTCATTTAGCCTCCATTTACATCAGTTTCCTCATATGTAAATGGGAATAAAAAATAGACTTTATCTCCACTGTGTTGTGAGTTTAAAATAAAATAATATTTTTAAAGTCCTTTGCAAACCTCACAGTATTATGTAAATGCTAGCTGTTGTTATTATTATTAGTATTTTGCCATATTATTATTAGATTTAGAAGAGAATATACTCAAGTGAATGATAATCTGGAAGAAAAGAAGCAAAAAGAACACCAATCTCTAAATGAGCAAAATACATTGATCTTAAAGACAAGATACACAAAGAAAACTTGAGGATCATAAGCCAAAAGAACATATGTTTAAAAAAAATCTTGAATATTACAATATAGGAAATAATATTAAAACATTGCACAGAGCTTCTGAAAACATAAAATAAAGAACCAAGCAAAAGAATACAAAGATTAGTTCCAAGAAAAAAATGCTTCAAATTCTACCACACACACAATAGTTAAACATAACAATTTCAATGAAAAGCAACAAATTCAGCAAGTGTCCTGAAGAAAGACCTAAAAATATAAACAAAAGGAAATTCAAGTAACAGAAGATTATTCTGTACTTACCAGAAATCACAGAAGGGAATTGAATAACATAGTCGAGAAAAGACAAAGGAGCTCAAAATGCAACCCCAAATGACCTGCAACCTGAGTTTAATCATCAGTGATAAAAGACAGATACTCAACAAGTGATCCTTTTTAAGTCTTCCTTTAAAAAAAAAAGGATGGGAGCAGATTATTTGATTTGCAAATGTCACAAGCCATAGAAACAAATAAATGTAAATACATATAATAAGCAAGGAAAGAATAAGCGGGTAAATAAATTGCCCCATGTACAGAGATCATTAAAAGAATGAGAATAGCAATGGGATTAAAAAGCAAAGAAATAACACCAGAGGGACCATTAAGAGATTTCTATCTAAAAGTACACAAAGGGATAAAAAATAAATGGAAAATTTTAAGAATAAGAGAAGAGATAGTGGAAGAGAAAAACTGAAAGACAATAGATTAAACTCCACAACCTCACATACAGGTGAATTGATGTATTTGGGGTTGAGGACTCAATTGCAGAATAGGATGATGTATAAAGATTTGAGGGGTGATGGAGGATAGAAAGGAATATTTGATGTATAGGAATGAAGTCCATGAGTAAATAATGGAGGGAAGATAATTTCTATAGTCTCTCAGAAAAAAGAAAAGTTTGTAGGAGAATAAGTGCAATGACAAAGACAGAGATTAAAACGGGAGAAGGAAGAGAAGGAATACTAATGAACAGGACTATGTAGTTCTACTATAGAGCATTCTCATGGAGGGAGAGCTACATCCTGTTAAGGTAGATGGGACACATATAAAGGGTCTGATCAGCAAATATTTGGTACGTAGGAAAACTACTTCCTCTGAGAGAGTGCTGTGCCTCTAAGGACAATATCTTGCCTAAGGAAAAGGAAATTAGAGTTCCTGGGCACAACTAGTACCTCTAAAGGTGGGAGGACATTTTCCTAGAAAGGAGATTACATTGCAAAAAAGGAAAGAAATGTGAGAAACACAATATCAAAAACAACTGACCTGGAAAATACAACATAATCTAAAAATTATTGGCATATCAGAAAACATCAGAAAAAAAGTCTGGGTAACATATTTCAAAAAAAATCATAACTTAAAATTGACCAGAACTCTTAGAAACAGAGGAAAAAGTGAAACTGGGAGAAAAAAATCTATCTTATACTTCCAGAAGGACACTCCAAAACAAAAACTCCCAATAACATACGACTTAAAATTCAGAGCTTCTAGGTAAAGGGAAAAATTACACATGTAGCCAAAAGGAAGAAACTGAAGCACCAAGGATTCATAATAAGGATCACACAAGATGCAGGAACTTTCTTGAAAAGGACAGCTTGGAACATAATATTCCAAAAAGCAAGAGATAAAACTATACAACCAATAATAACCTTATGGCAAAACTGAATATATTGTTACTGGGGAAAATGGACCTTTAATGAAAAAGAAAGAAAGGTTGAAAACAATCACACACACCCACACAGTAGATACTTTAGAATAGAAATACATTAAATTCAAAATGGAAAGAGAGAGAAAGGGGCAAGGGAAAAATGGAAAGTAGTCTAAGAATAAGGGCAGAGGAGATAAGGTAAGAGTCATAGGAAAAATAAACAAATATTAGTGGGAGGAACATGAAGGAGAATTAAAACAGAAAGGAAGAGTAAAAAGTCTGGGATCTGGAAAAGGGAAAGGGTAAGAGAAGTATTGCAACACAGAGAAAAAAGGTTGTTTCATTCATAAGATCACAAGCATCAGGGAAAGTTTCCTACAACTTCCTCATTTGTAAAAGAGAGAATTGAGAGGAAAGAGCCACAAGGACAAGATGGAGGGAAATACAATATTAAAATTTTAAGTATGAATATGAAAAAACTCATCCATAAAATGGAAAAGGATAAAGATATGTTTTAGAAATCAGAATCTGACAATATTTTGTTCACAAGAAATGGTCTTGGAACACAAAGATTCACAGAGTTAAAATGAAGGATTGGAGCAAAATCTATTATGTTTCAGATAATAAAAAAAGCAAATAAACAGGGGTAGCAATCATGATTTCAGATAAGATAATGGTAAACAAAGATAAGATTAAAAAAAGATAAACAGGAAATTTACATTATGATTAAAGGCACAATAGATAACGAATCAATATCTGGACTTAATCTATATACACCTAATAGCATAACATGTAAATGCTTATACTTAAAAATGGAGGCAGAAATAGATAGTAAAACTACAATAGTAGAGGAATTTAATGTCAGAGACCCCATTTAGACCTAGATAAATCTAACTAAAATAAATAAACAAGAAAGCTGTTAAAGACCTCTATAGAACTTTAGAAAAATTAGATATGATAGATCACTGGTAAAAACTGGATGGGAAAAGAAAATAATATGCATGCTTCTCAGCTGTACATGACACTTTTACAAAAACTGAATATTTGCAGGCAATTTGTTATTCAGTCATTTTCAGTCTTGTCTGCCACATTGTGATCCCATTTGTGGTTTTCTTGGCCAAGATACTAGAGTAGTTTGCCATTTCCTTTTCCAGTTCATTTTATAGATGAGGAAACTGAGGCAAGTGACTTGCCCAGGGTCCCATAGCTAGCAAATATCTGGGACCAGATTTGAACTCAAGAAGAGAGTTTTCCAGACTCCAGGCCCAACATTCTCTCCACTATGGCACCCAACTGCCCATAAAGGTAATTATCACCCTACAAACTAGGACACAAATATTTTTTAAAAATACAATAATGTTAAATAAAATATTTGCTGATCACAATTTTTTTGTTTGTTCAATCATTCAATCTTTTATAATTCTTTGTGACCCCGTGGATCATAGTATAAAAGGCCCTTTTATCCTCCACCATCTCTTGAAGTTTGTCCAAGCTCATATTTGTTGCTTCTATGACACTATCTACCCATCTCTTCCTCTGCTGTACCTTTCTCCTTTTGCCTTCAATATTTCTCAACATCAGAATCTTTTCCAGTCTTCTCATTATGTGGTCAAAGTATATAAGCTTCAGCTTCAATATTTGACCTTCCAATGAGTAACCTGAATTAATTTCTTTATTACTGATTTGATCTCTTTGCTGTCCAATGGACTCTGAAAAGTCTTCTACAGCATCACAATGCAAAAGCTTTGATTCTGTGGTGCTCAGCTTTCCTTATAGTCCAACTCTCACACCTGTATATTGCTACTGGAAAAAAAATATAGCCTTGACTATATGTACCTTTGTCAGCAAGGTGATATCTCTGTTTTTTAGTACGCTGTCCAGATTTGCTGTCTCTTTTCTTTCAATTAGCAAGTGTCTTTTAATTTCATGGATGCAGTCACCATTTGAAGTGATCTTTGAACCCAAGACTATAAAATCTGCTACTATTCCCATTTCTTCTTCCCATATTTGCCGTGAAGCTATAGGACCAGTTACCAAGATCTTAATGTAATCACAATGCAATAAAAATCTATTCAATAAAGGACCCCTAGAGAATTAAAAATAATGCAAAACACAATTCAAAAGAGCTAGCAGGTAAAATAAAAAATTGTAAAAACTATGGAAGGGGGGTGGAGCCAAGATGGCAGCAAAAAGGCAGGGACTTGCCTGGACTCTCCCCTAACCCCTTCCAAAACAACTTCAAATATGCCTCAAAACAAATTCTAGAGCAGCAGATCCCACAGAAGGATGGGGTGAAAAAAATTTCTAGCCTAAGACAACTTAGAAGATGGGCAGGAAAGATCTGTTGCACTGGGGTGAGAGTGGAGCTCAATCCAGTGTAGGCTATGCCCCAGTACAACAGCAGTAAGCTTTAGGGGTGACTGAATCAGCAGTGGCAGTGGTTGCTCCCAGAGCTCTCAACCCACAGAGGGCAAGCAGGTCAGACGACTGGTCAGAAGGAGATCACAGGTCTCCCTTTACTGGCAATGAGGTCAGGACTCTGTTGCATTGCTCATACTTGGATCTGGGCCCAGTTCTAGATCTCTTTCTCAGGGCAAGGAGGAATACTAGCACACCAGAGCTTGTATTCACAGGAAAGCTGGAACCCTTATCATAATTCCAGGGCAGAAAAGAATGCTTGTTGTTCCTCACAGACCAAAGCACAGGTAAGGAGACAAGTAAACAAATATCTTCCTAGATCATACCACCTTAGAAGAAATAAAAACTTGTAGGTCCCCAGAATTATCTCTTAAAACAGCTTCAAAAAGTCCTAAAGCTTGAGACAGTGCCCTCCTTAATCTGGAAGCAGAGCCCCACTTTAGCATAGAGTTAAAAGTCAAGAAATAGGCTGGAAAAAATGAGCAAATAGCAGAAAAAGATCCTGACTATAGAAAGTTACTATGGTGACAGGAAAGATCACAAGACAAACTCAAAAGAAGACAACAAAGTCAAAACTGCTACATCCAAAACCTCAAAGAAAAATATGAATTGGTCTGAAGCCATAAAAGAAAAGGATTTTAAAAGTCAAGTAAGAGAGGTAGAAGAAAATTGGAAAGTGAAATGAAAGTGGTGCAAGAAAAACACGGGGGAAAAGTGAACAGCTTGATAAAGCAGACACACACAAAAAATAGTTTAAAAATACCTTATAAAATAGAATAGGCCAAATGGTAAAAGAAACACAAAAATCTAATGAAGAGAAGAATTCCTTAAAAAGCAGAATTGGCCAAATGGAAAAAGAAATACAAAAACTCACTGGAGAAAAGAACAACAAGCAGCATTGGCCAAATGGTAATGGAGGTACATAAGCTCAGTGAGGAAAATAATAACTTAAAAATTAGAATTAAGAAAGTGTAAGCTATTGACTTTATGAGACAACAAGAACCAATCAAACAAAATCAAAAGAATGAAAAATAGAAGAAAATGTGAAATATCTCACTGGAAAAATAACAGGTTTGGAAAGTAGATCCAGAAGAGATAATTTAAGAATTATTGGACTACCTAAAGACATGATAAAAAAAATCCTATATATCATTTTTCAAGAAATTATCAAAGAAAACTACCCTGATGTTCCAGAACCCGAGGGTAAAATAGAAACGGGGGGAAAAAATCCAATGATCAGGGACAGCTAGGTGGCACAGTGGATAGAGCACTGGCCCTAAAGTCAGGAGGACCTGAGTTCAAATCTGGCCTCAGACCAAACACTTGTCACTAGCTAGCTGTGTGACCCTGGGCAAGTCACTTAACCCCAATTGCCTAAAAACAAAAACAAAAAATAAAAACAAAAACAAAAATCCAATGATCACCTCCTGAAAGAGATCCCAAAATTAAAACTCCCAGGAATATTATAGCCAAATTCCAGAGCTCTCAGGTCAAGGAGAAAATACTGTAAGCAGCCAAAAAGAAACAGTTCAAATATGGTGGTGCCTCAGTCAGGATAACACAAGATTTAGCAGTTTCTGTATTAAAGGAGCAGAGAGTTTAGAATATGATATTGTAGAGTGTGTGTGAAAGAGCTAGGATTACAACCAATAATTACCTACCCAGAAAAACTGAGTATAATCCTACAGGGGAAAAAAAAGGAATATTCAGTGGGGTGGAGGACTTTCAAGCATTCTTGATGAAAAGACCAGAGTTGGATAGAAAATTTGTCTTTCAAATACAAGCATAAAAAGGTAAGCAAGCTTAGGGGATTCAATAGGGTTAAACTGAATGGGAAAATGACACTTTAACTCTAAAAATCTTTCTCATTATTAGGGCAGTTAAAAGTATTATACATTGACAGAGGGAATGGGTGTGAGTTGAATATGATGGGATAATTATCTAAAAACAAACAAAATTAAGGGGTGAGAGAGGAATGCACTGGGAGAAGGGGAAAGGGAGAGGCAGAGTGGGGGTAAATTATCTTACATAAAAGAGTCACAAAAGAGCTTTTACAGTGGAGGGGAAGAGGAGGGACATGCTGGGGGGGGGATGGGAACCTTCCTTTCATTGGAATTGTCTCAAAGAGGGAATAACATATACACTCAGTTGGGTATACAAATCTATCTTACCCTTACAGGAAAGTAGGAAGGGATGAGTGTAAGAGCAGTGCTGATACAAGGGAGAGAGAATTGGAGGAGGTAAAGAAGCAAAACACTTTTAAGGATGGACAGGGTGAAAGGAGAGAAAGAGTAGAATAAATGGAGGGCAAATAGGATGGAAGGAAATACATAGTAATCATAACTGTGGAAAAACATTTTACAGCAAGTTTCTCTGATAAAAACCTCATTTCTCAAATATATAGAGAACTGAGTCAAATTATAGAAACAAGAGCCATTCCTCAATTGATAAATGGTCAAAAGATATGAACAAGCAATTTTTAGATGAAGTAATCAAAGCTATCTATAGTCATATGAAAAAATGATCTAAATCACTATTGACTAGAGAAATGCAAAATTAAAACAACTCTGAGCTACCACCCCATACCTCTCAGATTGGATAATGTGACAGAAAAGGAAAATGACAAATGTTGGAGTGGATTTGGGAAAAATAAGATATTAATGCATTGTTGGTAGAATTGCAAACTGATTCAACCATTCTGTAGAGCAATTTGGAACTATACCCAAAGGGCTATAAAACCATGCATACTCTTTGAACAAGCAGTAACACTAGTAGGTCTGTATCCCAAAGAGATGAAAAACAAAAAGAAAAGGACTTATATGTACAAAAATATTTATAGCAGCTCTTTATGTGGTGGCACAGAATTGGAAACTGAGGGCATGGCCATCAATTGGTGAATAGCTGAACGAGTTGTTGTATATGATTGTGATAGAATATTATTGTGTTATAAGAAGTGATGAGTAAAATGCTCTCAGAAAAACCTGGAAAGACTTACATAAACTGATGCAAATTGAAATGAGCAGAACCCAGAGTACATTATATACAATAACAGCAATATTGTATGATGATCAACTATGAATGACACAACTAATCTCAGCAATACAATGATCCAAGATAATTCTGAAGGATTTATGATGAAAAAATGCTATCCATCTCCAGAGAAAGACTTGATGGAGTCTGAATGCAGACCAAAGCCTAATTTTTCTTTACTTTATTTTTCTTTTTTTTAATCTGTTTTCTTTTACAACATAACATGGATATATGTTTTGCATAACTGCACATGTATAACCCATATCAAATTATTTGCCTTCTCAATGAGAGAATTTGGAACTCATTTAAAAAAAATATTAAGAAGGATTTTGAAGGGCAGCTAGATGGTGCAGTGGATAGAACACCATTCCTGAATTCAGGAGGAGTTAAAATCTGGTCCCAGATACTTACTAGCTGTGTGACCTTGGGCAAATCACTTAACTTCAGTTGCTTTAAAAAAAATGGATAAATAAATAACATTTTTAAAAGAATATTTTTACAGGTAAAAGGTAAAAAATAAGACATTAAATTAAGAAGATTAATGGAGGAGAAGATATCAAAGGAAGTACTAATTTGTCTACCTCTCTGACCTCTGCAGGTGATAGGGTTCTGAGAGGACACATATATCATCTCCCCCTATTCGAATGTAAACAGTTTATCCTTCTTTATTCCTTTATAGTTATTAGCACATTCACTTTTCAATGTCTTTTGTCTCCTGTTTTTGCACTTCAAGGCTTCTTTGCAGCTTTTTTTTTTCATCAGGAGAGCTTGGAAGTCTTCTATTTCATTGAAAATCCATCTTTTCTCCCCACTTCTCTGTTCCCCCCCATAAAAACAAACAATGGAAAATTTCATCAAAGAAAATAACAAGAATGAGATAATATTCCAGAATTATCCCAGAACTGGGATAGAGATAAAGCAAATGTTAGTAAAAAATTTTATATCTTTAACTGCTATCAACAACAAAAGAGAGAGAGAGAAAATCACTGAACTGGGTGTACAATTAAAAAATAGAAAAATAAAGAAGTAAAAAAAATCCTCAATAAATAATAAAGTAGAAATTATAAAAATTTCAAAAGATATTAACAAAACTGAAAGCAAAAATACCATTGAACTGATAAATAAAGGTATTTAAGAAAATGAATAAAACAGATAAACAACTAATCTGACTTTAAAAAAGAGAGGAAAATCAAATGATTCATATCCATAATGAAAAGAGAATACTTGTGAAATTGAAGAGGAAATAAATTAAATCATTAGAAACCATTTTGCCCAATAATATGTTAACAAAACTGAAAATTTAGAGGAAATAGATATTTACAAAAATATGAAATGCCCAGCTTAACAACAAAAAAGAAATAGACTATTTAATTAACCCAATATCAGAATAAAAAAATTGAACAAGTCATAAGTAAACTACAGAAGAAAAATTTACAGGACCAGATGAATTTGCAAATGAATTATACTAAACATTGAAAGAACAATTAATCCCACTACTGCACAAACTCTTTGCAATAATAACAAAAGAAGGCATTCTTCTACTCTCTTTCCACAATACAAATATGGTCTCAATGCCTAAACCAGAGAGAAAGAGAGAGAGACAAAGCAGAGAGAGCAAGCTACATATCATTACAGCTAGAGAATATTGACACAACAATATTAAATAAAATATTAGCTAGTACTACAACATCTTGGAATGAAAATACAGTAGTAACTGGGTGGTTTTATACCAAGCATGCAAGGTGGATTCAATGTAAGAAAAAAGACATAATAGGCTTCATTAATAATATAAAAGTAAAGATTATATAATCATATCAATAGATACTTTTGGCAAAATCTACCAGCCATTTCTTTTTTTTTTTTGGTGGGGCAATCGGGGGTTAAGTGACTTGCCCAGGTCACACTTCTATTGTGTGTCAAGGGTCTGAGGCCAGATTTGAAGTCAGGTCCTCCTGACTCTAGGACTAGAACTCTATCCACTGCTCCACCTAGCTGCCCTGTAACAACCATTTCTATTGAGTACTTAGAAATCATAGGAATAAATAAACCCCTCCTTAATATTGTAAATAATATTTTTCTAAATAAAAGAGCAAACATTATATGTAACGGAGAAAGGTTAGAGGCTCTCCTAGAACAGACCTGAATATAGTGAGTGCCCTGGTAGTTTAAGTCCAATACTGGAATAAAATAAGAAACTCATTCCTCAGTTAATAAAAGAGAATTTCTTAACCATTGCAGGAAAAGGATATTCAACAAGGATGGTCAGTTGAGGTCACCTCAACTTGATTCAACTGATTAAAGCTCCCTTGCCTGAAGTTGCCCATCAAAATCTATCAGCCAAGTATCAGAGCATATCTAGAGCTCTCTATAGCTACTTTGTACTCAGATTATGAGAAACTGATATGAATGGTTTGAGTTAGTCCATTGAGCCAATCAAGGATCAAAGAGGGTCTTACTAACTTTGAATGTAACAGATTTCTGAAGTATTGACTGATTCTGGGAGTCTCAGTCATAACTGAGCCCCAGGTCTAAATAATCAGGTCTGTGTGATAGCTAATGCCAGATCTTTGTAATTCAGAATTATTCTCTCAATGTAAAAAAGTGAGCATAATCTGGAGTAGCTTCAGGAACATTAGCGCTATGGGAAAGATGATGACATTTCCAGGGTTACAGTAAAAATGATGACACTTCCTGCATAGATATCAAATGTTATCACCAGTCAAAGAGAATAGTCCTCTACCACTACCTATTTAGTGTTCCCTGGCCCACCAGCCAGGACCTTTCCTTCCCAGGGAGCTCCATAACAGTGAGAGGGAAGGGAAATACAAATTCTTCTCACCACAAGAGGCCTCTGAGTCATTGCACTCCTTCTTTTGGCTAGTTAGACATGCTTACCTGCCTTTTATTAACACAAAATAAATCTATCCCAACCTCGTCACCCCTGGGTCCTCTAAGCCCTCCCTGGGAAGAAGAGAAGATATTGCACAATGATCACTAGGTGTTGTACTGGCAGTAAAGTGGAGGATCTAATCAGTTTTACACTTCAGTAAACAATAGGCTATGGTGGGCCTGCCTTTTGACCCACTCCAGTGTCAAATGCTACCGTCAATACTGGGGTAAGACAACTGCTACTACAGGGCTTAAGCTCTTCTACTCCACACTGGATAGAGTGTTTCCATAGGCCTGAGCATAACTGGACTGTCACTGTTGTGATCAGATTCCATACTGCTATGGCAAACTTGATTTGGCTATGTTCATATACAACTACAAGACTGAGTACTGCTAATTCAGTTACATTGCCATTTCCAAAAAGATATTGATAAGTTGATAAGGCCTTTCAGGATGCTTCACCCAAGGTAATTGGATGATAATGATCATTAGCAATAGAAAAACATCCAGGCCAAACATGTGCAGAGTAAAACTACTTAGTCTAAATTTGTCCTTTTTTAATGAGGGGGAAAATTTTTCATGGTTTTGAAGATTTTAAATTTTCTAGACAGCTTTGAAGATAAACTGGGTTCTACAAAGATCACCTAGTGGAATGCGGAGGCTTAAATTAAAAGGATGAAAGACTCAACAAAGCTGGAGGACCTGAAACAAAGTATATTCCAATTGTCTTCAAGATAAATTTCTCTTAAGGACACAGAGCACATTCGCTAGATCTCTCATTGCTAAATGACTGACCATGGATGGTTTATTATTTAATTTCTCAAGATTAGGAGGCATCTCAAAGTTAAAAAACTTTGTCTCTAGACAAAAAAATGTCTCTAGAATGATCACGTAAAGTATAATTTGAAACATGAAGGCCAATCCAGGCTCACCTTCCTATGTATTGCTCATCCTTCCTTCTTTCCTTCTTTCTTTCCTTCCTTCCTTCTCCCTTCTTTCCTTCATTTCCTTCCTTCTTCCTTCTTTCCTTCCTTTTCTTCTTTCCTTCTTTCCTTCCTTCCTTCCTGCTTTCCTTCCTTCCTTCCTACCTTCCTTCCTTTCTTCCTTTCTTTTTCCTTTCCTTCTTTCTTTCCAAATCCATCACTCTTCCTATTTCAACTTGCTTCCTTTCCAATATTAGGACAGTAGAAGTGGAAATAGAGAGGAGATAAATTCAAGAAATATCTTAAAGAATGAACACTGAAAAAAAGAAAAAGGGACTGAAATTTTTGACAATTCATATCGTCTTACAATATTTCTGGTAATAATTCCTCAATTTATGTTTTTGCCCAGATCTGTGATTTCTTCAGGGTAGGGGGCTCCTGATTCAGAAATTCCCTCCACTGATTCAGATAAACAACTCCTCTGTAGCTTAGAGCCTTTGACACTTGTCTGAAATTCTAAGAGGTTAAGTGACTTGCCCAGGGTCACAAGCTACTTTTTGTATCTGAGGCACCTTGAGTGAAAAGTTCCTTACTCCACTGACAGCTCATTGTGCCATGCTATCTCTCATTTCCTTAAATGCTGAATTTATTGTTCATGAATTTAATTCAACAAACATTAAAAATTAAACCCCTACATGCTAGACACTATACTAGATTCTGGAGATACAAATAAAGAAATAATATAAACCCTGACCTCGGGGAGTTCACATTTTATACAAATAAGTAAATGTAAAATAAATGCAAAGTCACCTCAAGTAAAGGTAGTGGAGTGGCACTGGCCACCCTAGGTTCAGGAAACACCATGTGTAGGCAGTGACACTTGACCCTGAGCCTTGAAAGGAGGTAGGATTCCACATCAAGAAAGAAAGTGTTCCCTAAATGGGGAAGAGAATTTGTGAAAGCACCCAGGGAATGGAATGCCCTGAACAGGAAAAGAACAAGTAGGCCAAATTGATGGCTTTAATGTATTTTGATACTTTGGTGGAAATGTGAGAAGGTACAATTTTGTTTTGAACTCTCAAAAGAAAAATATACTTTTAAATTATAAATTAAAGCCAATGTTGGAATGTTACCAGGAATGAACAGAAGGTTTCCAACAGTGACAGTGAGCTTTCCAAAGAAAATCTATTTCTTGCCATAGTGAAAACATTTCTTGGATACTATATGACGCACAATCACTTTGTAGTTTTTACTATTTTTTTTTAGTTTCTACTATTTTTGAAAGTGGATCATGCCAAAGCACTCACAAAATGATGTGGGCTCAATGCCCTGGCATAAGTATTACCAAGAAATCACTTCACTATTTCAGATTTAGGCAAAATTTCAACAGTCCACTAGAGGGTACTCATGTTCTATCAGAAAAAAAAAATCACATTAAGGTTCAAAGTAAATCCAATAAAGTTGATTACCTATTTTGTTTCTGATTTTTTCTCTCTCTTTACTTACAGCATAAAAATTCAGGTTTTTTTTTTTACTGGAAAGTTGTTAGTCATACACTATTTTGAAATCCATATTTTTCCTACTTGCCATTCCCAGCTGCCTCATAATACTGTTTCCTTGGGGAAAAAATAAATTAGTTGATTTCCAAAATGAGACACCAACATTTCAGCTGTAGGAAACTTTATGCAAGCATGCTAAAAATATCACAAATTTAGGCCTTTTCCTTTTGTTAACTGTCTGCAATGAGACTAACACAAATTTTTTTCCCTGAGGGAGTGACCAAATCTTGGTGAGTCCTAGGAAGGGCCAAGTCCCAGACCTAAAAAAAAACAAGTTGATTTGGTAAATGATGTTCACAGTGGGTCTCTGAACATCAGACCCATAACAAAAATGATAAAACTTCTTACATAGTCTTCAATTCTCTTCACTGGTCAGGAAGCATTATCCTGTACCAATAACCATTTAGTTTTCCCTGGCCAGGACTTCCCTCTACTTGGTATTTCTATGGTGATAGAGAGGTGAAGCGACACAAAATCTTTGCCACATGTAAGATCTCTGAAGGTCTGTCCCCTTTTCCTGTAGAGGTTGGGTAAAAACTTTCACCTCCCTCTTGTTATCAAAAAACAAACACCCTTTCAACAACACTACCCCTTGATCCTCTAAGCCCTCCTTTCAAGGAGTTGCACCAGCAGCAGTGTGAAGGGACCAAATGGTTTCACATTTTATTAAACAATGGGCTACAGTAGTCAGTCAACAAATGTTTATTAAGCTCCTACTATGTGCCAAGCATTGTACTAAGAGCTGGGGATACAATAAGAGAAGTTCATAGTTTAATGGGAGTGACAACAAACAAACAAATAAGTACAAACAAGCTATATGCAGAATAAATACAAAGTAGGAAGGCTTAGAATTCCGAGGGGTTGAGAAAGGCTTCGTGTAAGAGACAGGATTTTAGATGAGACTTAACAGATGCCTTGGAAGTCACTAGGTAGAGATGAGAAAGGAGGCATTCTAAACATGGAGGACAGCCAGAGAAAATACCCAGTGTTGAGAGGAGGAGTGTCTTATTTGTGGAACAGCAATGAGACCATTGTGACAGGATTGAAGAGGGAGTAGTAAATTATGAGAAGGTTGGAGAGATAGATTTAGACAGGAGGGGGTAGGTTATGAAGAGCTCTGAATGCTAAACAGATGAGTTCGTATTTGATCCTGAAGGTAATATGGAGCCACTAAACCTTTCAGGTAACTCTCCATTTTCCATCAGCTGTTCTGCCTGGTTTTGACTCCACAGAACATTCCTTTATCCTCCCCACCACTTTTGAGCTTCTTTTCATATACTGTCTTCCCCCATTAGATTCTCCTTGAGGGCAGCAGGGATTGTCTTTCTTTTTCTAGTTTGTAGCCCCAGAGCTTAGCACAGTGCTTGAAACATAGTAGGCATTTCATAGATGTTTATTGAATTAAATTGAATTGAAAATTATACTCATCTAAAAAGCAACAGAAAGTCACTAAAAGTTGCTGAGCAAGGGATTGATATAGTTAATCTTATGTATTGGGAAAACCATTTTGGTAGTTGTACAAAAGGTGGATTAAAAGGTGAGAAACTGGGGCAGTTAGGTGGTGCAGTGGAAAGAGCACCAGTCCTGGTTTCAGGGGGGCCTGAGTTCAAATCTGGTCTTAGACCAGACACTTGACACTTACTAGCTGTGTGACCCTAGGCAAATCACTTAACCCCAACTGCCATGCAAAAAAAAAAACATGAGACTAGATAAGGGAGATCAGGTAAGAGGCTATTAGACTTGTCTATGAGAGAAGCGTTGAGAGATACAACTAGGGTGACAGTGTGAATGGAGAGATGAGAAAAGATGAAAGAATATTGTGGAGGTCTAATAGACAAAACTTGGCAATTGACTAGATGTGAAAGATGAATGAAATGAGTCATAGATGTCTCTGAGCTTTCAAAAACAGAAAACCAAGATAATAGTTGTGCCACCAACAAAGATAGGGAAGTTAGGAACAAATGAAAAGGTGTTTGGGGAAGGTGATGAGTTCAGTTTTGGATTATAATGTGCTAGTGCTCAGTAAAGAAGAGATAGCTAGGAGAATGGTGACAGTGAGATCCTGAGGAAAATAGCCTGGGTACAAGTGGAAGGGATGTAAGAACTACCATAAAAAAAGAGTATCATCTTGGAAGCCAAGTGAGGGGGAAATTATCAGAAGGAGGGGCTGGCCAGCAATATCAAATGGTAAATAAAGATCAAGGGAGATGAAGACGCGGAAAAAGCCAGCAGATCTAGAGAAAATATATAGACTGACAACTTGAGGATAAAGACGACTATAAAACATTGAAAAAGTAATTTCAGTACAATGATGGAGTTTGAAACCAGATTGCAAGGCTTAAGGAGCAAGTGGAAAATAAGGAAGTAAAGGCAATTAAGAACAGACTTACGGCAATCATCAAAACTACTTGGTACTGGCTAAGAAATAGAGTGGTGGATCAGGGGAAAAGGTTAGGTACACAAGACACAGTAGTCAATGACTACAGTAATCTACTGTTTGGTAAACCCAAAGACTCCAGCTTCTGGGATAAGAACTCACTATTTGACAAAAACTGCTGGAAAAACTAGAAAATAATATGGTAGAAACTAGGCATAGACCAATATCTTACATCATATACCAAAACAGAGTCAAAATGGGTAAATGATTTAGATATGAAGGCTGATACTACAAGCAAACTGGGAGGGCAAAGAATAGTTTACCTGTCAGATTTATGGAGAACAGAAGAATTTGTGGCCAAATAACAGATAGAGAACATTATGGAATGCAAAATGGATAATTTTGATTACATTAAATTGAAAAGTTTTTGCACAAACAAAGCCAATGCAACTAAGATTAGGAGGGAAGCAGAAAACTGGGAAAGAATTTTTATAAACATTGTCTCTGATAATGGCCTCATTTCTCAAATATATAGAGAACTAAATCAAATTTATAAGAATACAAATCATTCCCCAATTGATAAATGGTCAAAGGATATGAACAGTCAGTTTTCAGAGGAAGAAAATAAAACTATCTATAATCATATGAAAAAATGCTCTAAATCACTATTGATTAGGGAAATGTACATCAAAACAACTCTGAGGTACCACATCACACCTATCAGATTGGCCAACATGACAAAACAGGAAAATGATAAATGTTGGAGAAGATGTGGTAAAATTAGAACACTAATGCATTGTTGGTGGAGTTGTGAACTGATCTAACCATTCTGGAGAGCAATTTGGAACTATACCCAAAGGGCTATAAAAATGTGCATATCATTTGACCCAGGAATACCACTTCTAGGGCTGTATCCTAAAGAGATCATACAAATGGGAAAAGGACCCACATGTACAAAAATATTTATATTAGCTCAAAGAATTAGAAATTGAGGGGATACCTAGCAGTTGGGGAGTGGCTGAAGAAGTTGTGGTATATGAATGTAATGAAATACTGTTGTGCTGTAAGAAATGAGGTGGACTTCAGAAAAACCTGGAAAGATTTACATGAACTGATGCTGAGTGCAGTGAGCAGAATCAGGAGAACATTGTACACAGTAACAGCCACATTGTGTGATGACTAATTTTGATAGACTTATCTCTTCTTAGCAATGCAAGGATCTAAGACAACTACAAAAGACTCATGATGGAAAATGCTATCCACATCCAGAAAAAGAACTATGGAATCTGAATGCAGATCAAAGAATATTATTTGCTCTCTTTCTCTCTCTTTTATTTTGTTTCTTCTTTCTCATGGTTTCTCACTTGGTTCTAATGCTTCTTTACAACATGAATAATGTGAAAATAGGTTTAATATGAATGTATATATATATATATATATATATAGAGAGAGAGAGAGAGAGAGAGAGAGAGCCTATATCAAATTGCATGCCATCTTGGGGTGGGGAGAGATGAGGAGAAAATTTGGAACTCAAAATCGTATCAAAGTGAATGTCAGAAACTAAAATAAATAAATATTTGTTTTAAAAAAGAATAAACTTTCCAGGAATGTATGAATGAAGTAGAGGAAATATATAGACTGACAGCTTGAGGAGATAAGAGGGGTAATGGAAGGATATATAATATATATGTGTATACATATACATATACATATACATATATATGTGTTAGAATATATGTACGCCATTTCTTGTGACTATATTTCATTCCAGCCTCAATTCTACCTTTTAAAATCCTCCCTTCCTCAAAAGCTCTGCTTAAATGACACCTTCACAGCTTAATAATATTACATCACGTTCATATATCGTATTTTGTTTAATCATTCCCCAACTGATGGACAACCCATCAGCTTCCAATTCTTTGCCAACACAAATGAAAAAAAATATTTTAAATAAAATTCAACCTTTTAAAAATTTTTGTATGTATAGACATAATTTCTTCTCAGTCAATAAGCATTGATAGCAATCTACAATACTTTATACTATTTGAATTATTTCCTATTTTCAAAGGACATGATACAATTGTTTTGCTCATTTTACCATAAAATAGAAGTATTCAGATTTTTAAGAAATTAAGATTATCATGAGTTACATTTTTTATGTAGTATAATTACCCTAAACATTGAAACTAGTTAACTTTTATATAGTGAGAAAAGGAGCAGGAAGTAACAGAAAGAAAGGAGGGATGATTAAAAACAGAACTCAGATTAGCCTCCAAGAATTCAATTCCAAAGCTAACTAGTCCCCTGAAAACAGACTTTTTGAAATGTGCCAAATATATGAATTGTTTATATCCCCATTATGAATTTCTATTAGAATTATATACTGTCTTTACGTGAACAGAATGAGTTTTTCTAATTCTTAATTGGTTGTTCAAGTTCAGATTTTTAACCCTCTTCAGTTCAGATTTTAACTTGTAATTAAAAGACACCCATATAAAAAATATTTTTAATATAGAAATTGAATTTAATGAAACACATATGTAACATACATGTATTATGCATCTGATGAGTCTAATATGTTCTTTTTTTCTCTCAAAGGATAGAAAATTGAATTTCATACCTAATAATTATAAAAAATAGAAAAGAATATTCCCCAAATTTAAAAGTTCCAATTAAAATCACATAATTTGATACTTTAAAAACTCATTTATGTTGGCATTTAATAAATGCTTATTGATTGATCATAAATTAAATTTAGGCCATTTCCACATATAAAATCATATTTAACTACAATTAAAATAATTTATTGAATTCAATTAATATTTTTAGTCTTTTTCCCCACATAAAACTAATAACTACTACTAAAAAATAAATTTTTTAAAAACCAAAATTTCCCACACTATTTTATATTATTGTTGTTCAGTAGTTTTTCAGCCATGTCCAACTCTTTGTGACCCCATTTGGGTTTTCTTGTCAAAGATATTGGAATGGTTTGCCATTTCCTTCACTAGTTCATTTTATAGATGAGGAGATTGAGGAAAACAGGGGTTAAGCAACTTTCCCAATGTCATGCAGTTGGTAAGTGTCAGAGGCTGGATTTGAACTCATAGGTTTTTTGTTGTTTGTTTGCTTTTTAAGATTGACTTTACTTTAAAGTGCTTTTTTTTGTTGTTTTGCCAACAGAAAGCAAAAAAAGCATTCTAAACCAAATTCAACCTTTAAAAAAGCTATTTTATAGTACATCATTTATTTCAGTGCTTTTCAAAATAAACTTTTTTGCCCAGATGGGAGTTTTGTCTACTCACATAGCCTCAGGGAGCTAGGTGACATAGTTGATAAAGTGTTGACCTTCGAGTCAGGAGGACCTGAATTTAAATCCAGCCTCAAACACTTACTAGATGGTGATGCTGGGCAAGTCACATAACCCTGTCTGCCCCAGTTCCTCATCTGTAAAATGAGCTAGGGAAAGAAATGGTAAACCACTATCTTTGACCAGGAAAATCCCAAAGGGGTCATGAAAAGTTGGACACAACTAAAATGACTCATCAACAACATAGATGGCTTCATGGATAAAGCCCATTTCTTAACAGGAGGCATTATTATTTCTTTCCTCTTGATCTCTCTTCCCTCACTTTCTTTTCATTTTCCCCTACCACATTTTGCGGACATTTTACTCCTCCTCCTACAGCTTTCAGAGATGTGTAAAATGAATTTCAGATGAGAGTAGGTTGAACAGGTGTGTACATACATATTCTCTGTAATATAGAGGTATACCATTCACTGTCTCTGAAAACTTTCTGTATTAGTATAATAAGTTCTTAATATTATAGATTCATTCCCTTGATTAATGTCAGTACCCTTGGGGTAAGTAAGATATTAAGCCATTAATACTCTATTATCAATCAACCAATAAGGATTTATTAAGCACCTACTATGTATCAGGCCCCAGGCTACCATGAATTAGTTTATAAGTCCCTGTAATGAAAACCTCAAAGCTCTAAAATAGGAATAAGAATGAAGTTACTGAAATTGTGGCAGGGTGAAGAAAGTCAAGTATTCAGAGCTATGAGACACAATCTTAAAAGGAATAATAGCTAGTACACATCTACCACTTTACAGAGTTGTGAGGATCAAATGAGTTAATATTTGTAAAGCCTTTTGCAAACTTTCAAGTGATATATAAATGCTAGCAATAATTTACTACTACTACTACTACTACTACGACTACTACCATCCCCACCACCACCACCATCACCACCACTAAAAAGCTATTCCAAAGGAAATTCATGCTCTTCAAAATTCTTGCCCTCCAGAGTTCAGCAATGGTAGAGGAACTGCTCACAAGGGGCTTCAGAGACACCCTAATTAGATCCCTGGCCTTGAGGCACCAAAGATACTAAGTACTTGAGAGATGAGCATCTGCTGTAGCAGCAAGATGTTTTCTGAGTTTTCTTCAAGCCCCAATACTTTGGGATGAGGTCACAAGACTGGAGTGGACCCTAAGTATAAGCTATCTGATAAAGCCCCTCTTCCCTCTTCCTGCTTCCTCCCCACTCCCCATGATTTGGAGTAAGTGGCTGTGACACAGTCCTAGCTCTTACTTTGGTGCCTATCTGTCATAGGCCCCTGGAGCATGAGGTCTCTGATCAAATCATCCCCACATTAAGCCCTGGCAGGCAAATTTCCATCTCCCGAGTCCCTCATCTCTGCATTACAAGGAAGGTGTCTGCTAAGGAAACATTCTTCACCCCTTCTCCTAATGCTTATACTCTCATCCTTATTATCCACTTCAGTACTACACCTCCACATATCATCTTTAGTCCTACTATTTCATTACACCCCGTGGAGGCCTGACTCTAAGGCTAACAAATTGTCTTTCAACTTGAATCTCTGCACTTCACACTCTCTTCATCTTCTTGTGCTAAGGGAAGAGGGTGATGAACAGTGTCAGAAGATGTGGAGAGTTCAAGAAGAATAAGAATTTTTTTAAAAAAAAGACCATTAGATTTACCAATTAAAAGATCATTAAAATTTTGGAGAAAGCAGCTTCAGTTGAATAATGAAGTTGAAAGCCAGATTATAGAGAGCCTAAGGAGAGAGTTAGAGGAAAGAATGCCTTTTTTAGAGAGCTTTCTTAAAGAGTTTACAGAAGGGAGGAGAAGGGAATAAGCATATATTAAGCATCTACTATGTGCCAGGTACTGTGTTAAAGCACTTTACAAATGTTATCTCACAAAAGGGAGGAGAGATATGGGACGTCATCTGTCAGAGGGAGATGGACCAAGTAAAGGCTTTTTTGAAGAAGTCAGAGACAAGGATGTATTTGTAGGCAATAGGGAAGCAACCAGTAGACAGGGAGAGATTGAAAATTAGTGACAAAGTGGGGATGATGGAGGGAACAATCTATTGGAGAAGATGGGAGAGGAAATTACCCTGACAAGAGTGACTATATTATTATTTGAGACAGGGGTGAAACAGGAGAAAGTGGCAGAAGGCATTTGAGTGGTATGAGATGAAAAAGAGGGGAGAAGAATAGCTCTTGGGTGAACTATCTGACAGAGCTCTTATTTGAGAAGGTAAGGGGAAGAGGCACCACAGGAGTATTGGGGAGGGATTAAAAGATTTGGAAAAGTCACTGTGGTGAGTGGGATAGGGACTCAATTAGGGAGATATAAAGGAATTGCTTTTCCACTATTCCTTAAATTTACTTGAAAGCTTAGCTCAGGCATCACTTTTTATGAGATTTTCCTAAACCATTATGTAATAGTGCATTCTTCCTCCTTAAATTATAGTCACTACTCAAATTTTGAGGGAGGAGGTAACATTCCTAGAAAACTGCATGGAAGTCAAAAATGCAAATGTTGATATGTTGAACCTATTGGAAATAGGAGGTTAGGTTCCCACAACCACCAAAAGCAATAATTTTTTGCTAGAAATCACGGAAAATACACTTTTCTGAGTATAATTCTTTATAACAAATCATCAATTCTGATAA
This sequence comes from Vombatus ursinus, assembly GCF_900497805.2. Taxonomy (NCBI): domain Eukaryota; kingdom Metazoa; phylum Chordata; class Mammalia; order Diprotodontia; family Vombatidae; genus Vombatus; species Vombatus ursinus. The sequence continues at coordinate 7,357,827 of NW_020954687.1, forward strand.
TACTTACTTTTGCTAACATAGTAATCATGAAATAACCCATAAAATGTGGTACACAAAATAAAATTGTTAACATGTAAAACATTTTTCTAGTTAGAAATGCTGTAGAATTCTGTGACCTTTTGTGCAAACATCTCAATTAAAAACATTTTTTGATTTCAAACAATATTCACTTTTTAATACAAATGAAATCTACAGTACCATGAGTACTTTCCTCCTTTTTTTGCAGATATAATGAATCATTAATTTGTTAACACCAAATTCCAGGAGATGACAGCTGCAGACATTCTGGCATAAGTTTATCTAGCACATTTATTTTCTGACTGAGCTGAATCATTGATTTTGAATGCTCAGTCTTAAGACTTGCAGCCTTGGGGGCATAACTGCAACACAAAGCCTGAGTTTCAAAGGCAAACAATGAAAATATGCAACAAATGTACAAGGAACTCTTTAAAACAATAAGACGAACAAGACCAGTGAAGTACCTAGTAGAATACCAGCTGCTCCACAAATGTACACATCACACCTCTCATTTTTTCCCCTCTACTGCATATAGCCTTGAATGTGCAGTTGCCAATGCAAAGCAAAAATGAGGTTACTAATAAAATCGCACCAATGTACGCAAATGTTGAGGACTGACTGTATTTTGTATTTATCTTCCCAGTAAAATGTAAGCTCCTTAAGGTCAACAACTGTTTTCTTTTCCAAGTTAGTATTTTTACCTTCAGTACCTACTATTGTCTTGCATATCTTAGGTTCTTTAAAATGTTTGTTCAATTGCATTGAACCTTAACAGTTTTATAGTAAAGCTTTACTATCCCTATTTTACAGATGAGGAAACTGAAATTCAACACAACTCACTACATAAAAAGTATAATGGACATGGATGAGAACCATGATTAATAGCACAACAGTATGTAACAGGAAGCAATAGAGAGTAATCGTCTATACTATTCAGATTTTCACATATATGATTTTTCTCAGTCCTAACAATCTAAGTATTTCAGGTTCCACAGATATACTGTAATGTATCTTCACTTTTCAAAGGTGTTTGTCAAATTCTCACATGATATCCTTGTAAAAAAAAAAAAAGATGGAAAAACATGGGATGCATGATAGCCCTATCAGATAAATTCACAAAAGTTTGAACTAGATATGCCCAAAGAAATTTCTAACAATGTGTCACAGGACTCTGCCCTCTATACTATACAGTTATTCCACATTTTATCATTAACAACTTGGAGAAGTTCCCTGTGGTTTAATACTATACATATCTATATATATATACATACATATATATTACACATATATGTCTGTGTGTGTGTGCCCATATATGTGTATGTCAAGGTGCTACTCTGTGCAAGACAGTATGTTAGATGCTAGAAATACAAAGATAACAATATAGTCTTTATTCTCAAGGAGACTACATTCTACTATGAGAGATATGACAGGTAAATCAATAAATAAAGCAAAAGGTAAAATCTGATATTTACACAGGATAATAGGCCTTTAGAGAAATTGAAGAGACCAGGGGAGGCTTCATGGTAGAGGAATTACTGGCCCTAGATCCAGGCCTTGAGAGAATAGAATATATTTCAGGCCCGAGGACCATCTGTGCAAATATGTAAAAGCACATTAGGGCAGGATGATACCTTTTATTTTTATAACACTTTTATTTCAAAATATACATATCCTCATGTCCACCCCACATACACACCATCCTTTGTAACAAAGATTTTTAAAAGAAAGATAAAAAATAGAGTTTAGCAAAAGTAACATATCAACTGTAACTGACAAAAGATACATACATATATATATATGTGTATATATATATATAATATTCTACACTTTGTAGTCTTTGTCCTTTGCAAAGGAGGGAGGGAGGTAAGCATTTGCAACTTTTCTTTAGAGCCAAGCTGGGTCATTGTAATTATAATGTTTAGTTTTGTTTTTGTTGTTGTTGGTCAGCCACCCTCCCATTTTTTAAACCTTATTGCTACCTTTAACTATGCTAGGCCCTCTCCCTCATGTCTCATATCTAATCAACTAACAGGTACTATTTATTCTACCTTCCTTCTGCACTTCCTATCCCTACTATCTATGAGTATAGGTCCTCATTACCACCTACCTCATAAATAAATACATAAACATAAAATACATCTTAAAATAAATACATAAATGGATAATGTTCAAACTCCTTAGACCTTACATTCAAGTTCCTCCAAAATTTGGCAACATACTACCTATTTAAACTTTATTCCTGGGGGCAGCTAGGTGATGCATTGGGTAGAGCACTGGCCCTGGAGTACAAGTACAAATCTGGCTTCAGACACTTGATACTTACTAGCTATGTAACACTGGGCAAGTCACTTAACTCCATTGCCTAGCAAAAAAGCAAAACAAAACAAAACAAAAAAAAACTTTACTCCCATTACTTGCTTTTCTCATACTCTGTCTTTTAGACTAAATCAAATTAATGCCTCTTTGACCTCATCCTTCACCCCTCCCCATCCCATACTTAATATGTCTAATGCTTGCCTGCCTTAATTTCTTTTTTCCTTCTATTTTCTATGCCTAGAATTTCCACCAATGCCTCCCCTACCCCTACTCGCATACATGCTGGTTTGTTGAATCCTTTAAAGGATTCAACTCAACCTTTAAATTAAGAGTTTTTAACCTAGAATCTGTGAACTTTAAATATATACATTTAAAGATATTATATAGATAGCATATTTCTGACAATCATAAGAAAAATAATAGTTGACATCTATACAGTGCTTTGGGTTTGTAAAACATTCTACATACAGTATCTTATTAGATCATCACAACAATCTTGTGAGGTAGATACTAAAAATATGATCGTCCTCATTTTGCACATGAGGAAACTGAATGAAGCCCAGAGTGATTATGTGAATTGTTCACACATTTTGTCAGTGCTAGTGGTAGGATTTGAACCCAGATCTCTGTTGACTTCAAATTCAGAACTCTTCATACTATATAATGACTTCCTCCTCAAATAAAAGATGCTTAATGCAATTAGATGAAATAGATACATCAAATATTAATCCTAGTTATTACTTATCCTACATGCACCATCAAAGTAAAGCACCCAAAGGTCAACCCACCAATTTGCTGTGAAACACTAGAGCTCATTTAAAATATATGTGTGATAACAGAAGTTCATTCATTAATTTTCTCACTATACTGAAAAAGGCCTATCTCATTCTGTTTTCTTACTAGAATATTTCATTTAATAGAGGATTTTCCTGAAGTTCATATTAAAAATAATTCTTTGAAAGGAACCTAATAATAGAATGAAGTTAGCAATTCATGGATTGACCTTCCTACTAACTTGAATTAATGCTATTTTTACAGAAGTGTTATAAGGAATTTCCACTCATGGTATATTAGAATTATTAAAACAACAACAAAACAAAACACCAAGGGCGCTGGAAACAGAAAAGAAATACATTGATCTCTAGACACAGATACTATCTAGGCTAGCTATCAATCCAGTAATAATAGTATAGATTTTGTCTTGGGCATTTTATGTAAAAATCCCCAGAAGAGTAAAATAATAACTCAGCAAAACAAATTTTTTAAGGAATATTTTACTTAATGAATCAAGAATGGGTACTCTTTAAGAAACTTACTACTTCAAAAATGACTACTTCAAAAAATAATTTTATAATATTTACCTGGAAATAAAATAGAGAAAAGAAACATCTAAATGTGCTACTTAAATAATTAACATTTTTAAACATCCATATGTGCTTCACTATAGAAATAGAACAAGAATGCAATTATAATCTATAACTTGCCTCCCCCTCCCCCTTCTCCACCCCTACACACCTCAGTAAGTCTCGGTAAAGCATATTAACAAATGTTTCTTAGTTTCCTTAGAGGTAATCAAAACCCTGTCCCCTTACCTTGTGCAGCACAGACAGTCCACAATAGAAGTAAAGTAATCTTTATTGGAAATTTCATTTTTTGGTCTTGGAAGCAAGATACATTTAGGAGCTAGATATTGCTGATACTACGTAATGTTCTCTTCTGACTGCTCCAAGTGAGATCTTGTTTCAAACAGAAGTTGAAAATATGCTGCTTGAATAAAGTCCACTAACTAAATGTTCCACCTACTAGAAACTTGAGCAAAGCTAGGGGGAAAAAAAAACCAAACCAGGAAAAAAAACAACACCTAACAAATATCAAATCACAAAACTCAACAAATCTGTCATTCCTTGCCAAGTTACGAACAGAATTCTCTGTATCCTCCCACTCACTGTTAAAGTTGTGACCTCCATTCTGATTTGTCATTAAAAATACAGGCATGTTCTCAGTTGGATTATTTTCAAGTTCCCAGATTGTGCAAAGAATCAGTTAAAGAATACTTTTTGTATACCCCATCTCCCATTTGCTGAAACTAAATGTCTGCTTAATTAAATCTTTTCAAAAGGGGGGGACAGTAAGAGGGACAGAGGGGAAGTAAATAGTTACCTTATTTTTTTTTTAATCTTTCGTTTACAGTACTTCGGATTGACCAATGCTTTCACAATCGCCTCAGATAACTTGTGTAAACTTTGCAAAAAATGCAGTTCTGACCTATCCCATTACTTGCTTCTTTGGCAGCTCATTAATTTTATTCCCTGCTCCAGAAACATCATATTTATTTGTGAAGCAACTGATTCCCACTCAGTCCCAACAAATCAGTGTAATAATTCAAATCATGAAGAATAGAAAAACCAAGGCTGCTAAAGTTCCCAAACTATAAAAATCTGACAAAACAGTTTCTTTTTTCTTTTTCTCCACCCAGTATAATTTTCTGTTTTATTCCCCAAGCCAATGTGTTTTGTGTTTTTTTTTTTTAATTAGATGAAGGTACTGGATTAGCTATATTACTCGAAGAAAAAAAACCCAGGAAACAAAAGATATCTTATGGTAAAGTAAGTCAAATATGAAATCTCAGCCATCACTTGAAATTCTTAAATAATATTCTCCAGTGACTCCTGTTTTAACATGGTATATTCATTCCAACCATCTATATACCGTTCCAAAAGTGCCATTGCAGTCTTGTAATTAACTCTCAAGCTAATACCAGGACTATTTTTATGGGCTGGATCTATCACTCATTCATTCAACAAACATTTACTATGCAAAGACACATTGAGAATAGAAAATTTAGTAAGAGGAGGTCTTGCTCGAAAGGAATTTATAAGCAATGGTCATAATTTGAATTTGGGTAAATAAGAGGAAGATCACAGGGTCCTCCCTTATGACTTTTTTAAAGACCCAGTTTTTAGCTTTAATGACCACAAGGAATTAGAGTGTTCTGTTCATGCATTTGGTATATCTGTTTATCTTGGAGGGGACTTGGGGTGTGAGGCAATGTTAAAATTAGAGCTAGTATGTTTCATCGTTTATTATAATGCAATTGTTTGCTACTTTTTCTATCATTATGTTTCTGTCAAACATTCTATTTATCTTATCTTTTTATTCAATTTTATTTTGAAATTTTTTCAAGCATTTATCTTTTTTCTGCCTTCCATCTCCTCTGCTCACTAAAAAAAGAAAAGAAAAACAAAAGTCCTGTGAAAGTAAGCATAGTCAAACATAACAAATTTCATATTGGCCATATCCAAAAATACATCTCATTCTGCTTATTAGTTCATCATCAATCAGGAGGTAAGTTATTAATCCCCTGGAGTTATGATCGATCACTGTGTTTATCATGTTGTTCATGTCTTTAAAAAATAAAAAGCTTGTTTTTACAATGTTGATATTATACCATAAGTTGTTCTCTTGGCTTTGCCCTGTATTGAATATGATTTTTATTGCCAGTGATCAGTCGTCTCTACCATTCCTTTGTAGCTCCTACCTCTGTCTAACTGGAACATTAAAAAACAAAACAAACAAAAAAACTAAAACCAAAAATGACTCATTCATTCTTTCAGTCTTGTTTCATGAATTGGAACTTTGTGTTAGGGCCAGGCTCTGCTTACTTCTATCAGGCTTACCAGAAAGCCTATTTTTCTAGCCTGCTTTGTCTGGGGTCCTGCACAATGTTATTCAGGTACTGAGTGTTAGATTCTTTAAGAATCACAGGGGCAGCTTGGAATAAGGAATTGTAAACTTTCAGCAAACCCTATGTGGCCTGATCAAGAGGACATTCTGGTTTGTGTCCTCATGGGCTTTCCAGGCTCTAAGCCCCAATTTGAGGCTAGGCCCCACTGCTGTAGACTTGCCCCTGAGTGATGCTCCTAGAAAGAGTAATTGGTCTTAACTCCTTTTCAGCTATTTGGAAGTCTAAGGGTTGAGTCTATGATCCGCTCCTGATATGCTGCTTAGCTAGAACTCTGGGTGTGAGGTCCATTGTGCTCTTCATGAACTTGCTTTACTGGACTAGCTAGGAACCCTGGGGGTTGTCTCTGGTACTTCCAGTATTACTGGCCTAAGTTGGATCTCTGGGAGCTGATACCTACGGTAACAGCCTATACCAGAGTTCCAAAGTTCCTGTCCTAGTCACTTGCCTATAAGTTGAAATTTCCATCTTGTGATGGAAAGACACTGTAATTTCTCCTTCAATTTCATGATTCCTATTCCTGGCTTTCTTCTTAGATTGTTGTTGGAATAGTTTTGGTCTACCTTACTATTTCATAGGCATAAAGATAAAAAGAAAATATTCTTTAAAAAATTTTAAATACTGCCTTTTATGTAAGTAAAAATTAGTTTTCCTATTTGTGTTTATAAAGCAATAGTGTTACACTTGGTGTCCAACAAAGATTCGACTATGGGTTTACTTATTTGTTTATTTCTTTTACTTCTTGTGTTTGAAAACTAGGAAGTTACATTTTAATAAAAAGAGAGTGGAATTAGACAAAAGATAACTCCCCAAATTAAAAAAAAAGCTTAATAACTTTAAATTTCCCTTTCTTAAGAAAATCTAGAATTTAATGATGCTAATTAACAACAATGCATTAATTAACGAATAAGTCTAGTCTGGAGAATAAGATAGGTTGTTACTGATTCTTCCTGTCTTTTTTTGATGGGATTCAAACCTGCTATTGTTATTTTACTATTTATTTACTATTAATATACAATATTTGCAAACTAATATTAAGCTAATAGGAGTAAGGCTAAGATCAGAGTGCTGGAAACACTTAGAGAAATGCTGCCACTCCCTCCTCTTACTGTGTGTTCTCCCTCTCCCTCACCTTGAGAGTTTCTTAAAATGCCCATTATAGCAAAAACCATGCCAGGAAGAAATACAATTCTGTGGTCCTTAGTATCTGGGCTTACTTGCAAGGCAGCCAGTCCCAGCCTTTCCAGAAGAACTGTTTTAGAGTCAACCCTTTCATTTCTGTGCTACTTCAGCAATGCCTTGATCAGGAGCCTGAAGTGCCTGATAACTAGTAAAGGAACATACACACATATACATATGTGTATATACGTACATATGTGTATATGTACACGTATACATATATGTATATTAGATCTAGACAACAAAAGTCTATCTTAACTATTGTCTCCAACTTGCTTGTCCTCCCTTATTACTGGCTATGTTAATTATCTTAACTAAACCCAGACAATGTAGAGACCTCAGAGAGTATGAGCATTCTGTATGGTGACATCAATTAAAAACAATTTTCTTAATTTTTTTGTATGTATCAATGCTATGTTGAGGCAACAGTGTTCAATAGCACTGAGATAGTGCTCTAAAGGTGGTGTAATATTATACTTAAAGTCAGGAAGACCCGACTTCAAATACTCCCTTAAACACTAGTTATATTACCCTGGGCAAGTCACTTAACCATTCTAAGCCTTGGTTTCCTCATCTATAAAATGAAAGGGTTGACTCTAAAACAGTTCTTCTGGAAAGGCTGGGACTGGCTGCCTTGCAAGTAAGCCCAGATACTAAGGACCACAGAATTGTATTTCTTCCTGGCATGGTTTTTGCTATAATGGGCATTTTAAGAAACTCTCAAGGTGAGGGAGAAGGAGAACACACAGTAAGAGGAGGGAGTGGCAGCATTTCTCCTAGCTATGGAGTACTTGAGGATGGTAGTAGTGGTAGTGACACTGCTAATTCCGCTCCTCAAACCCACATCTCTTCCTGGGAAACTGAGAGGTGAAAGTTATGTCTATTCTGTATTGTCAAATGGTGCACTAATAAATGAAGAAACGTTGTTAAAATGTCATAGCCTCCTTGAGGCTAGGAACTATTTGTTTTTGTCTCTGTATCTCCAGGGCCTAGAATAGTGCCTGCAATTAATAGATGTTTCATACATATTTTTTGAACATGTTGGATTGAAAGCTATGACAAATTTGTCATTCATATGTTACTAATTTCAGACCATATGAGGTATCTGTGATTGAAAACCACACAAGGATGTGACAAGAACTTGCTCCAATCACTGAATTTATCTTGGATTTCTTTTAGCAGAAATATCTATGCATTATCTATGTTAATGTGACAATACTAGCTATAAGATCTAGAAGTATCAGGGCCAAGCTTGATGCATTGAAACTCAATTCTTAAAGTGTTGAATATGTATTAAAAATGGATAGAGAATAGGAAACAATGTTGAGTCAAATTAGCAGCAGCAATGATTTATTTTTTGCCTATTATATTCTGGAGATACAAATGTGTATAAGACAAGGACCCTCTGAACGATTTGCAATCCAGGTAGGGAGATAGGACATACATTGAAAAGACAAATAATAATACTAGCCAATATTTATGTAACATTTACTATGTGCTGAGCACTCTGCAATTATTAACTCATTTGATCCTCACAACCATGGGAGGTAGTCACTGTTATTATCCTCATTTTACAGATGAGGAAACTGGGCCAAAAAGAAATTAAGTGACTTGCCCTAGGTTACACAACTTGTAAGTGTCAGAGGCTGGATTTGAACTTAGGTCTTCCTGACTCTAGGCCTAGCACTCTATCTACTGTAACACCAGAGAAGGTATACACTCAGGCTTAAATGAGTAGGAGAGCCAAAAAGTACTTCAGGTATACAGAGGGGAAGGGGATCATGGAATGGTGGAGTTGTCCAGAAAAACCAGAATTGGGGCAAACTTTAAAGGAAAACAGAATTAGGGTTAGAGAGAGCAGAGGAATTGTGTAGGAGAAACATTTGACAAGTAAGAAAGGTTAACTTTTGATGGACATTAAGTGAATATTTCAATTTAATTCAATAAGCATTCATTAACCATTTTTCTGTGTCTGGCACTATGCTAAGTATTGGGAATAGAAAGAGAAAAGGAAAAACTCTCCTCTTCAGAAGCTTACAATTTACCGTGATCAATATTCTGCATAATGTTGCCCTGACCAATGCTGTTTTCACAATAATGTCCATACATTTTATCCAAAACCAGACAATTGTGGTAAATCTGATGGTGTAATCAACCCTTGTAGTATTATTTCCTCTAACATTGCGTTTTCTTAGAACCAATTCATAATATTAGGCAGGATAGTATTTCAACACTTCAAGGATCTATAATTTGGGCTCCATAAAGGTTTGTGGATTATAGGTTATAATCCCTTTATGACTTGGGAAATAGGATCTAGCTTGAAAGTAATGAAGAGACATTCAAAGTTGCTGGGGTTTTTTTTAAAGGGGAGGGGGGAGAACTAGGGGAGAGACATTGCAAAATGACCCAATCTGGTGGTTGTGAGAAGACATTAAGGGCAGCTATTCTATGATGACATATGGTATGTTTATCATTCCACTAACCTACTGGATCTCTGCCACTTGGAAATTATTTGTACATCTGCTCAGATAGACACAATTGGAAGATTCTATTTGGAAGTTTTGCTAATGGTATTTGCATCTGACATATCCTTTCAATTTACTTTTTAGGTTTATGGCCTACCTTAGTTTTCACAGCTTTGTAAGCATATCCCTGTCACGAACAGTGTCTTATCTGACTCCTATGTTTATACTTAAAGCTTCTGACTAACCTAAGCCAGTCTGAATTCATAGTTCCTTCCCCATTGGAGCTGGTGCCCACCCTGGATTGCCTATGCCCTAGTATACAGACAGTATTATCTTAAAATATGAAATATTGAATCTTGTTGAAATTTTCAATGGATTTAAAATGATCTTAGAAATGAACTTATATAGATCCATAGCTCTACAAACTTTTTCTTAAAATCACCCATTATTATGCATGGTATAGTATATATACAGATGGCTTTAAAACTGAGAAGACCTGGGTTTGAGCTCTGCCTTAGATACATACTGATTTTGTGATCCTGGGTAAGTCACTTAATTTCTCATTACTCTGACTAGGCAACTCTTTCAGACAATGAGTTGCTGGGAAGGTGCTAAGCATCATAGGTAGAAGGAGCTTCCTCACCTGAGAATTCCCTTTACTAATTAAATTAGTCCAGTCCAGTCCCTATCCCTGTTCTTCTTAATGCCCGTGAATTATATGATTAATTGGAATCAGGTAACTACAGAACCATGGTACAATTTAATGCTTTTTGTATTTGCATTAAAACTGAAAATTTAGTGCTATGTTTTCTCATTTCAAAACTATAGTTTTAGGAAGTCAGATGAATAGTTTACTGAATCATGTCAAATGACTTTACTCTAAAAAAAAATGAATTGTGACATGCCCTCATAGGTTGAAGGGAAATGTTTAAATGGTCAGTTAGTATGTTGAAGGGATCCAAGTTCAGGTTTTAGTGGACAGAATACAAATCTTTTATCTTGACATATGACTCCAATAGACATCATATCAAAAAAGAGGCTCCAATTTTTAGCTTGATCTCTTATTTAGATGTCTTATTTAATCCTGCTCTTAAAACAGAAAAAAAAAAGAGAGAGAGAGAGAGAAGTTCCCAGCAGGTGAAATATAACTTAAGGAAGAAAATCTTTGAAAAACGGAAATTTTTCTTAAATTTCCACAGATCACAAAATGTAGTTCTAAAAGAACTTCCCAAATGACAGTTTTGCACAAAAGCCCCCTTCTTTTCACTAATCTTGCAGTTAACAGAAAGAACTATGGTTTGAAACTCAATGCATTTCAGTTAACCAAGAGGGGGAGCACTCCACTCATTCCCTGAGATTGTTATTCACAGTATTCACAGTTTTCTCATTTACACGTTTTTGCAGTCAGTGATGTGATTAGAAATAATTTGAACGTTGATGTGATGATGGTCTCCAATTCTTTTCACATTAAAATATAGCAATTTGAACTCTACCCAGAATAAAAGTGTCATTTATGGAAGTATAAAGGCTAGGGTATTACTTCTTGTACATAATTGACCTGAAAAATAAAACAGCCAATTATGTTTTGCTCCACTTGGTGCTTCTAAATCTGTCTCAAGAGCTGTCCAAAGTGGGGCATATTTTAATGATGTATTCTATGGATTACAGGGATGAGAATAACTAGTCCAATATGAACATCATAGAATACTTACTTGCCTCATCCAAGATCGGAAAAGGCATTTCTGGACATTGTATCTAAAGGAACAAGTGCCAGTAAAAAATTAATTCTCATATTGTAGTAGTACACCTGGATAACAATCCCCCTGCTTTTAAGGAACAACGTTCAGAGCCAAATGTGACCTATTCTTGAGGAAGGACCTAATGATTGCCGGAGGTTATTGATAGAAGCTCTGAACTAGTAGTATCTTACTAATAGCTAGCACAGAATAGGCTTCTGGACTAGATGAAGCCTAGTAAATGTGTTTGTTCAATATTTCTGTCATTTTAAGATCCCATCACCTTAACAGTAGTAGAGGGATACACTATCTCAATCTTCTACAAGCTGGCTACAAAGCAAAACTGGGTTGGATTGCATAAATGACAAAATTATATTCCCAATCTAATCTTAACACATTCATAGATATGAATAAAGTGCATGTAGAATGTGGAAAGTTGAGAATGCACTACAATGTCATTAAAAAAAAATAACAGTGTAGCAAAAAAAGTTTGTCTAAGTAGTAAACAAACTAACAGATTTCAATGAAAATGATTGAGTCAATCCCTTTACATAATTACTTTTTATCTGGTGTAGATTTGCTTATCTACCATGTTCTGAATTTGAATGATACTTTTTTTTCAAAAAAAAATTTGGGGAAAGAGGATGGGGACTGGATTTGGTCTTGTGATTTCAGTGGAGGAGGGAAATTCCAGTGTGGAAAATCCTCCCACTGATGTAAATTAACAACATATCTGTATTATATAGTCCTAAAGAGTTGAAATTAAGTAATTTTCCTAAAGTCACACAGATAGTAAATGTCAGAGACAGGAGTCAAATGCACATCTACTTAGCTCTCTAGCTAGCTTTATAACCATTTTTTCAAGACCCCTCCTACTCTCTAATGTACTTTCTTAATGCTCTTACACTGTTCCTCACTGGGTAAAACACCTTGGCTAGATGTGTTGCTTTTCTGGGATTTGTAGAGCATAGTGAATGTATGTAGTCCCTAGTTTTATGGACTAAGTTTAAATCCTTGATTAGTCAACTTCTGGGCTATTTCAGAAAGAACCAGAACTCTTAAGAAAGGACCAGCTGTGAGCCTCTTTAGTTCTGCTCCCTCTGAGTATTAGCTACATGTATACATATGTAGTATATACCCACAATCTCCCAAGCTGCAGGATCACAACTCTAGGCACAAAACCCTCTCTCCCCTTATAATTCTTCAACACACATCCTTGGGAGTTCAGGAAGTAATGTCCCTAAAATCCCCTCTCAGAATTTATATAAGCACAGCTTTTCTTTCAGTCACTCACTTCTCTTACAATATCCCATGGTTGATTGGGGAAGGAGGTCATGGGAGAAGGAAAGAAATTCCTCCTCCCCTTCTTAAGGCACTCCACATGTGAGTCCTCCAGAATTTAGAACTTCCTTGAGAGCTGAAATCTTGCCCCTAAGCTCTCCACTCCATTCTCTCAACCAGAGACTACCCCTGCTTCCCTGCTCCCTTTAAAACTCTAGGTCTCTCATTTGCCTACATAAATGAGTGGGTGGAAATTCTCACTCAAAGGCAAGTCCATTGTCTCCGCCAATCATCAGCCTCATTTCCTGACCCTTTCATATGTAAATTAAACACTCAAAATCTGAAAAGCTTTTTGCCTCACATCCTTAGAAACCGCAAATGTGCTTATTCCAGATCTGATCCCCTATAATTTTATCAAATGGTTTGGAAGACTCAATTGGTCAGGCTTCCCCTGATCAGCACCCTGTCTCCTGCCCACTATGAAAACATGATGTTAAAGTAAAATGAGTTTCTTTTAGCTTGTAATTCTAGCTTAAATATACTTCTAAATTCCCGTAGATATTCAACAAACAAATGTGAAACAAAATCTGTTATCAATAAGATATCAAATCTTGGAAAGAAATAGCCTAAGGTCTTTTGTTTCTGGCAAGAAGTCTACAATTTCTGGCAAATCTTTTGAGCTCAGAAGTTCTGACCTTCAGTGGGCTACACCAATAGAATGTCAGCACTGCGTTCAGCAACAACAACATGGTGAGTCCCTGGGAGGAGAAGAGGGATCAGGTTCCCTAAGGAGAGGTGGACTGGTCCAGGTCAGAAATGGAGCAATCAAAATCTCTAAGGATGATCAATAGTGGTATTACTATGAGTAGCCCCTACACTTTCAGCCTTAGTGAAATGGGGAGACTCAGAGTTAAATAAATAAATAAACATAAACAAAAAAAAGAGATCTATAACTTCTCTTAGACAGTTTCCTGAGATTCAGAAAGGTTGTGACTTGCCCATTGTCATGAAGGTTATTATCAGAGGTGGTATTTGAACTGAAGTCTCTGAATCCAAATCCATTTTCTAATCCACTGTCTATACCACATTGCCTATCAGTAGTAAGCAAAGAGAAACCACAACTACTTCATACATTTTCGTGAAATTGCTGCCTATAAATCAATATACTCTGGTCTAATGGAGATTTAAAGATTTCAAGCTAAAAATGTGTAAAACTTGAGCTGGGCCTTAAGAGAATGTTGCGACTTAGACAAATAAAAAGGAATAAAGGGGCATCTAGATGTGACAAAAGATATGTGGGTTGATCATATTTAGTTTACTCAAAGAAACCTCATCCCTAGTGCCTAGCAAAGCCTAATGGTAGGGAGAATGGTGCCCACATTGTTTATGTAATATCATGAACAGATGGACTTAAAATTCAGATTGAAACTGGAACTCTGAGCAAAGTCCATTTAGGGGTCTAATTGTGGGCTTGGTTATTCCCTACTTTACTTCCACTGGAACTCTGTATATATCAGGTTCATAATGGATCTTGATTCTGTTACCTGCTCAATATTAAACCTTGCCCTGATCTACTAAGAATGGATTATCTGTACTCTTGAGCCACTTATTGTTTAATTAATTAGCCACTTTATTCTTTATTATTCTTAATGACCTTTAGTCTAGCTTGGGTTCTATCTCTTCTTGCAGCATTTATTTAATAAGAGGCTATTATATACCAAACAATTAATAATTGGAATCCCATTATAAACTAACAGACAGAAATGGAGGACACCGTACGATTTTAGTGAGGGCATCTGCCACCATTTCATAACCCTGTCCCTGGGAGAGTGGCAAACTAGTGACAAACTTCACCAACCCAGTTTCCTAGGGTTATGAAAGGAAGGGAATAATTTGAACAAATTTTGGTTTTTCCCATTTAGGTTCATAGTCTAGGTAAAGACTTCATAATTCAAACATGTTATGTAACATCATAATGGACTCAAGGATACCAGGAATTCTAGTTTCTGTTGTGTTGCTAATATCCATTCCACTTTCAAGGATAGATTTATGCATGAGCAAACATACAAAGGGAAGGTAGGTGGCCCAGTGGATAGAGCGCCAGGCCTGGAGTTAGGAAGACATCTTCCTGAGTTCAAATCTGGCCTCAGACACTTACTAGCTGTGTGACCTTGGGCAAGTCACTTAACTCTGTTTGCCTCAGTTTCTCATCTGTAAAATAAGCTGAAAAAGGAAATGGTAAACCCCTTCAGTATCTTTGCCAAGAAAACCCTAAATGGAGTCATGAAGAGTCAGACACAACTGAAGTGACTTCACAAATACACAAAACCCTATTCACAATAAATTCCCTTACCACAGAGGCTAATGAGTAATTGTTTCAGAGACAGTCTAATACTCCTCAGACCAAGTGGATGAGTTTAACATGACTGATTAAGTAAATCACTGTCTCATCCAAGTACACCATGACTCTCTCTTTCCTTACCATCAAATTCACCCTACTCTCACTCCACTCCCTGCCCAGTCCAAGGAAACTGTGTTGGAGAATTTTGTCACTATATATACATATACGTGCATGTACATGTGTGTGCATATACATGTACATACACATATTTACATATACACATAATATTTGTATCTGCCCATATGTGTATATAACAAGTCATCAACACAGTATATCTATATTTGTATGCATATGTACATGTATATATACAACACCATGTATGTACGTATATTTTCATATACGTGTGTATGTCTATGCATGGTGTTGTATTTGTATATAGATACATATGTATAGAGAATACATTATGAAAGCAGTGTATATATGTACATACATACATATTAGTACGTTTATATCCATGTATGTATGTGTATATGTATATATACATATGCTATCTACTGTCTAAAAGATAGCCACTATTCTCAAGGAGCTCAGTCTAATAGGGGTAACTACATACAAACTGCTAGGTACAAACTATAAACAAGATATATACAAGATAAATTGAAAATAGAAAGGAGATACTAGCATTAAGGGAGATTAGGAAATACTTCTTGCAAGGAAGACCCTGGGGTCCCTGAATAATGGAGGGTATTAGAATGCTGGAATGCTGCAGTGGTATTACACAGCACAAAGAATATAACTCAGTATTCAAAATCATTCTTATCTGGCTAAAACACTGCCTTTCTACCTGTCTTTTGCAGAGAAAGAGACAGAGAAAGAGAGAGAGAGAGAGAGAGAGAGAGAAAGAGAGAGAGAGAGCATATAATAAGCACTTAACTCAAAGGAAGTGAACCAGGTTATATAAGCTAGTCAGATCCATCTTCATGAACACTGTCAATTTTCCCCTGATGGTACCGGACAAAAGATTAAAGACAGAGGTATGAGTCCAGGAGAGTGACTGCATTTACAACCTGATATTTGCTGTACAAACTGGGTTTCTCATTCTTCTGGACAACCAAACATTCAGTGGGAGAGATAGAAGGCCAAAAGAACTCCTGCCAGAAATTAAGACAGAGGAACATTCACAGGGCCTGAGTCTCCTAGGGTCATTTAAGGAGTATAAGTGCATATCAAAATCATAGGGATCCAATCAATAAAACAACCAAAGACTCCATGTGGAGAGTTGTGTGATCCTGGGCAAGTCACTTAACCCTGTTGCCCTTAGTTTCCTCATCTGTAAAATAAGCTGGAGAAGGAAATGGCAAAACACTCCAGTATCTCTGCTAAGAAAAGCCCAAGTGGTCACAAACAGTGGGACAAGACTGAAATAACTGAACAACAACAAGGATAATTTGAGACTTAAAACACCTACTGTGTTGCAGGCACCATGCTAAATATTAGGTATACAAATTCAGAAAATGAAAAAAAAGTTGGTTTTTTTTTTTCTCAAGGAGATTACATCCTACTAAGGAGATGGCATGATAAGTATGTTGGTTGCAAACCTCTGTGCCAGTTGTTGCTAAAGCTATTGCCTGCTACTCACAGAATGACTACATTCCTAGTAGCCTACAGCACATTTTCAAATGTTGGATACATCCCTCTGTCTGTTTTATCCCAAAAGTAATAATGTAGAGGAGGGATTTGTGGAAAAAGCAAATAGCTTCTCAATTCAATCCATTTAGCTTGGATATGGCCCTACTCAGGTAATTTACCCAGCTCAGATAATTTACCCACTGAGATGTGGGAAACCAGGAGGTCACACTGGTGACAACCAGAGGCCATTATTAATAGATATTCAAATGATAAGCAGTTGCAGAGTCAACAACAAGCATTATTTGATAGAAAAGGAAATCCAAAAGGATGAGAGGGCTTAACTGGAA
Source organism: Vombatus ursinus (assembly GCF_900497805.2). Lineage (NCBI taxonomy): Eukaryota > Metazoa > Chordata > Mammalia > Diprotodontia > Vombatidae > Vombatus > Vombatus ursinus. Next base: position 7,374,881 of record NW_020954687.1, read on the forward strand.
CAAACATAAAGTCAAGAGCTTATCAGAGTTCTGCACATAGAGTTCCAGTGCTATCAGGACAGGGATAATCGAGCTCAAAATCAGGTTACAATGAGATATACTTGTTTGCAAAACTGCAACCTTGTTCTATTAACTCCATTCACCTAAACCTTTTGAAGTCCTCACATGAATTCTTGCAAGTGCAAGAAACCACATCCAAAGAAACTTCTTCCTTGGTGCTGTGTTGTCCCCATTGGTGACTGTCTCACTGGCTATCTATTTTCTGCAGGACCAAACAATAATTCAATTCTCTCCAAACTCCCTAGATGTGTCAATCTAATCATTCTTCCTTGCTCTGGAACTTTGATCAGATCATCTTTACTATTGTTCCTGGAAGAATATATCCCAGGCCACCACTCTTTTATGTGTTTAGTTGTTCCATTGTTTCAGTCTTGTCTGACTGTTCCTTACCCCATTTCAGGTTTTCTTGGCAAAGATACTCTTGTGGTTTGCTATTTTCTTCTCCATATCATCTTACATAAGAGGAAACTGAGGAAAATAAGGTAAAGTTATTTGCCCAAGGTCACAAAGCTAGTAAGTGTTTGAGGTTGGAATTGAACTGGAATCTTCCTGTCTGCAGGGCTGGTTCTCTATCCACTGCCCCACCTAGCTAGCCTCTTCTGTGTGCTGTCTTCCCTTGATGACATGGAAGATATTAACACTGGACTGCCCAGCATGGCATGCCCTCAGGAAAGAAGATGCTATGCTCCATGAACAAAGTAGCATTGAAGTAGCTCAAAAGAAAGGTGTGATACATAACACCAAATGCTCACATGGACTATTTGTGCCCTGACCTGTGGTAGGACATTCTGAGCTCCTATTGATTTGATCAGCCACAGCCCCACGCTAAAATTTG
>NW_020954687.1:7375785-7399238 GCF_900497805.2 Vombatus ursinus
GTTACTCATTGTTGTTACATCATGCCCTCCCTTTCAGTGATCTCTTTTTTCTCCCTTCTCAATTTGCTAAATTTCCCTCTATCTCTACTTTTCCTTTACGAAAACCAGTTCTCCAGAAAGTAAATAATGTGCACTGACACCAAAGTGTCAAACTGAAATTTTTAATGAAAGCAGTCAATACAACAAAATGGATGTCTTTAATTGGGGTAGAGGAGTTGCAGCCCAGCATACCACACATTATGTGCTGGAGTACCCAAGGAGAGAGGCTGGGAACAGAGTTTGTATAGAATACTGATGAGGGTGGAATCTGGCCCTCAAAAAGGAAAAACCCAAGACTTTCTCATATGACCAAATCGCCTGAGGTATAATCCTATCAACCAGCCTTTCATTATTGCTTACTCCCAATTCTCTGTTCCTAGCCCTCCATCGTATTATTGCCCTCCACCTCCAACTCCACTTCCCACCCTTAATCCTATCTAGATTCCTTTCTTCCTTGGCCACTTCCAAGTCCCCGGTCTTCTGTGCACCCTAGTTTACTGGCCATTCCCATCCAGATCTTCCTTAGACCCCTCCTCCAGTCACCTTAAACTACTTTGGCTACTCCTAGAACCCTCCCACAGTCTTTCTGTATGTAAGGTTCATCTTATCTCCATTAAGGGGCTCAGATTCTTAAAATCTAGTCAAGTCCTCAGATTCTTTAAGTGTCTGGCTAATATGATGAATGTTCTAATAAACCTTGTCTTTGGCTGAAAGAAAGCTTGGGTCAAATTCTTTCAGACAGGATCCATGTGTTGTGATTTTGGGGTCCCAGCACTCCTAAAGCTCTAAACCTCAAAAGTACCAAGGCAAGGAGAATAACTAGATTGTCAGTGGGAAGACACCAGACTGACTACGTCTGGTTGGCCCTAGGCAATTCATTGTCCTGGAACTGAAACCAGGTCAGGATCAGTCAGTTCTTAGTCAATTGCATTTTTCAAAAGACATATCAAAAATATCCCTTTCTGGGATTTTTATATCTTTATAAAATCTTTCCAATTTTAATCAGGACTTTTTTTCCCCCAGTGGTTAATGTGATTAATTTCTATATGTTTTGTATTTAGTTGTCTATTTTTTATTTCTCCATAGTAGAAGTTATTTAAATAGGTGAATTTTTTAAAAAAGTTATTACATAGTATATTTATGCTCTGATGAAAAATCCAAATTATCTTCACAGATAAATATAATCCATAGTGTCTTTTATTTCTTCTTTTTGTCAGCACAGACATTTGCCTTTAAATTGTTAAAAGAAAATCCTGGTTTGGGCCTGGCCCTGGTCAATTAAAGGCACACTCAGGAAATAACACAAAAGGAATTTATTGGCTCCAGTGCATCAAGCAGTTGGACTAGGGTCAAACTGCCAAATTTGGGCTGCTTTATTATTGTTCAGTCATTTACAGTCGTGTCCTACTCTTCATTGGCCCATTCGGGGTTTTCTTGGCAAAGATACTAGAGTGGTTTGCCATTTCCTTCTCTAGTTCATTGTATAGTGTCTGAGGCTTCTTTTATTAGACAGAAGCAAAACAATTTATGGCAGCTAGGTGGTCCAGTGGATAGAGTAATAGACCTGAAGTCAGGAAGATTCATCTTCCTGAGTTCAAATCTGGCCTCAGACACTTGCTAGCTGTGTGACCCTGGGCAAGTCACTTAACCTTGTTTGCCTCAGTTTCCTCAACTGTAAAATGAGCTGGAGAAGGAAATAGCTAACCACTCTATCATCTTTGCCAAGAAAACCCCAAATGGGCCCAGGAAGAGTGCTGTTAGGGCATACATGATGAACCCCTAAAAGGCCCTGGATTTTCCCACACAGCACAGTCCCTGGTGTTTGCCTGAGGCATCTGGCCCACTCCAGCCCACTGTGATTACTTAATTACTTACTTGCTTAATTAGCTTACTTGCCACTCCTTAATCCCATCCAGATCTTTCCACAGCTTTTCTACAAAATATCAATCCTACCTTCATCAAATGCTCAGATTCTTAAAATCTGGCCTGCTTGTATTGGCTTCACAAATAGTGCAGACTCATTAGGAGTCTGGCCTGCTTCTATTGGTATTATAATAAACTGATTACTTGGACTGGAAAAAGGCTTGAGTGGTTGAATTCTTTCAAAGCAGACCCTTCTTGGCCCTCACCCCCCCACACACCTTGTACCCTTATATTTCAGAGTTCCTAGCATCCCTAGACCACAACAATACAACATGTTTGTCTATTTTAGATGGAACTCTGAAGGTTGACGAAGGGTAAGACAATCCTGATTGGTAGACCTTTCAATGATGAGGTGAATTAATGTCTCCTTAGGTCCTGTCCATTACAGCATCATTGGGAGATGGGAATTGGCCCTTAAGTGATAAGAATAGTCCTAAGGGAACCAAGCTCTCTCCTGTAAGCTTGCTGAGCATTGTACCCAAGTTTGAGCAAAGTTAAAACATGGGGGTCACTCAGACTGACTCTATCCCAAAACCTGACTTTTATAGCATACTCCTGACTTTCCTCATTCTGTTCTTGTTCCTTTCTCTGCTTTCTTGATGTCTTTTTTTTTCTCATACAGGCTGTCCCTTTCAGGCCTGGTTTTTCATTTTTCTTTGCATAGTCAAAGGAATCATATATCAAGTCAAGGCCTGTAGTTTTGCCACCACCAAATAAATTCTGAATCCAAAGACAAAAATGACATCTGGAAATGTCTTGTACATCTTGGCTGTTTTTCTCAAATTTTAGTCTTGGACATTGTGGCCTTCCCAGGATGAAGGGCATCTCTTACATTAAAGAAGTCAGTTTGTCATGAACTTCCTGCTTCTGATGGTCCCAGTGTCATTCATAGTGGTGGCTGGCTCCTTGAGCAGGAGGAGAGAGAAAATTTGAAAGCCCAAGGAATAAATCTCTAGTGGCAGAGATTCAGGCCTTAATAAGCTTAAAGGGATGAGAGTTGAAGAAATAAAGGAGGCTTCCTGGAACCTTTGAAATCACATCATACCATGAATTATGGATAAAAATAAACCATCTCCCATATATGTCAGACTTTTAGGCTTACTTTGGGTGTTTCCTCAAAATCTCTTCTCCCATATAGCTTATATCCTAGACATTATGACCCTTAGCCAATATTTTTTCTAGCATTTGTCTCCATTATCTAGTTATTGCCAAAAAAAACCAACTTGCTTCAACTAAACATTTCGATGAGCTGTGATTTGACCCTTGTGTGTTTTCTCTTGGATGATGCAGATCACAACCCCTCTGCTTCCTAGTAGAAGGTCTTTTTGAGTTGCTGAGGCCCCTAAAATTTATCATCTCATGGCCCACTACTTGGTGATAAATCTTTTCAAATTTAGATAGACTGGTCCTGAGACAACAGTCACATTGTTTTTAGCTTGCCTGTACTGACAGCTTTTCTGGCTTGGTAGAACCTGCCATAGATCACATTCCTCTGCCATGAGTTTTGAGAACTTAAAGTCACAGTATTAAAAAAAAAAGAAAAAAAAGTAAAAAAGAAAAGAAAAAGAAAGAATATCTGGATCACTTACTAATTTAGAATATGGCTCCATATCTAATTGCAACTCAGAAATTACACAAAGTTATTGTTGTTTTTGTTTGTTTTAAAAATATAATTGTCATAGAGAATGGAAGTGTGGTATGGTGGGGGGAAGGAAAGGGAATAAACATTTATATGGTATCTACCATTTCCTAGGCACTATGCTAAGCACTTTATGAATATTATCTTATTTGATCTTTACAACAACCATGTGTTCACAACAACCTTGAGAGGTAGGTGTTAATATTATCTCAATTTCCTGAGGCAAACAGAAGTTAAATGACTTGTCCAGGGTCACACAGCTAGTAAGTATCTGAGGCCAAATTTAAACTCAGGACTTCTTGACTCCACATTCAGTGGTCTAGCCACAAACTTGCTCCAAATGGTGGGGAAAAAAATATCAAGGATATTAAAAAAAAAAAAGCAAAACTGGCAGATATAACTGAAAAAGAACAATTGGCCATATTTAAAAGACTGCAAAAGATTGGAGATGTGTTCCAGGACTGTAGAGCAGTCCTAGAATCTAGGACCTTTATTGAAAAAGTGGAATTGAATAGAGTCTGCCAATGAAACCGACTTCAATTAATGGGGGAAAAAAGGGACAATGTGTGAACATCAAGAAAAGGGAGGAAGAGCGAGCACAGTTTCATCCAGAACAAATTATGCCAGAATAACCATTGGCAGTATAGAGAAATGCTAGTATTCCCCTAGATTTTAGCAGTGTTTGGCAAAATCTCACGCTATTCTTGTTGATATGATAGTGAGATCTAGGCTGGATATTGTGACTAATTTATATTAATATGTATATGTATGTATGTATGTATGCATATATGTACATATATACACATATATAAACAGTCTTGACACCACAATAATTTTAGTCAGAAATTCACATTCTGTATACATTAACAAATGGAAAATGAAACAAACAAAAAATATAACTTGTCAGTATCTGTTTCCATAACCAACACAATAATAACAAAATAGAAGAACAAAAGTAATTCCCTTGATCTATGGTTGAGGGGCTAAAAAGTATAGTAAGGAAGTTTTAGGTCTGGCTGTCTAGCACTAGAGTGATGTTTTAAATGATAACTATTTTAAAATGTTATTGTTATTTTAAAAAATTATTATAAAACATGTCTTGACAATGCAAGGATTTTAAAATAAAAATAGTATGTACTTAAATGTTCCTCCTTATTATCAACAACAACAAATATCAATAATATCCATCCTATACAATCAAGGAAGTACAATGAAATGCTCTTATTAAAAAAGTATCATGAGGATTCAATGTATATTTACCTTTCCTCTTTGGCAGGCTGGATACCTGAGTAATGTCAAAGTCACATTACTGCCTAGTAATATATTAGACTGAAATAAACATGGTGTATCAAATAATTCTTTGTTTTTTCTTTATGATTTTAAGAAAATATCCTCACTACTTCACCCACCCTAGAATCCTCCAACTGAGCAGAATATTAAAGAAAAAGAAAGCCCTTAACACCTAGAAATACAGGTGACAAAACTCCCATATTGTCTATGTCTGAAAATGTATGCTCTTTTTTGTATTTTAAAATCATTTTCTCTATCAAGGAGGTGAGTCGAATGTTTCATAAAGATTCTTTTGGACTTACGGTTTGTTATTTCATTGTTCAGAATCCTAAAGTCTTTCAAAGTTGTTTCTCTAATTCTTATCAAAATATAAACTACTCTCCCAGTTCAGTTCAGTTCACCCTGCATCACCTCATTAAGGTTTTCCCAGGTTTCTCTGAAACTGTTTGTTTTTCCATTTCTTATCACAAAATAATAATCCATTACATTTATGAACCTTAATTTGTTTAGCTTTTGCCCAACAAGATAACATGCCCATATTTTTCCATTTTTGGTTGCCACTAAAAGAGCAAGTATGTTTTTATACATATCGGTCCTTTTTTTCTTTATTTGATTTCTTGAGAGTATAGGTATAATATTGGTACAGCAATGTCAAAAACAATTTTAAGGGATAGCTACAAAGTTTTTTCTAGAATGGCTGTATCAGATTTCTACGGAAATGTGCCTGTTTTCCCACACCCCCTACAATATTTGTCATTTCTCTTGTTAACAGTGCCAATAGGGTAGAGCTGAGGTAGAACATCAAAATTGTTTTAATGTGTATTTCTCTAGTTATTGGTTATTTATTTATAATAAAATAGCTAACATTGATATAGCATTTATAGGGTTGCAAAATGCTTTATATATATATAAAAATTTATTTTTAACCTCACAAAATCCCTATAAGGTAAGTGTTATTATCCCCATTTTAAGGAAACTGATTGCACAGAGTGATTGGTCATTTGCCCAGTCACACAGTCAATAAGTGTCTGAATCAGAATTTAAATGGCTTGGATCTCTTCCCTTAAGAATTGCCTGTTTATATCTTTTGGCCATTTGTCAATTGAGGAATCACTCATTGTCATAATATTTCAATTCCTTATATATTTTGGAAATTATGTTTCAGAAAAAATTTTTAAAAAGATTTTTACCAGTTAACTGTTTTCTTTCTGATCTTAGCTATATTAGATTTGTATGTGCAAAAAAATAATTTCACATAGTCAAAATTTCCCATTTTATCTTCTGTGATTCTCTTTATCCCATTATGTCATGAACTCTACTCCTATCCATAGGCAAGAAAAGTTTATTGTCTTGTTCCTCTAATTTGTGATATAACCTTGTGTGTGTGTGTGTGTGTGTGTGTATACATAGATAGATAGATAGATAGATAGATAGATAGATAGATAGATAGATAAACAAACATAGATATAATCTGCATCTGGTATCCCTTTGTAGATCATCTTGGAATATCATGCAAGGTTTTAAACTAAAATTGTATCAGACTGTCCATAATCTGTTCCACTGATTTTACTCTCTATTTTTAAGTGGTACCAAAGCATTTTAATCATTATTACTTTTTAGAACAGTCAAAGACAAATAGACCTTCCTCTTCCTCACTTTTTTTTCATTAATACTCTGGAGATTCTTGACCTTTTATTCCTTCATATGAATTTAATTATTATAGTTTCTAAATCTATAAAATACTTTTGTAGTATATTGATTAGTAGAACACTGGATAAATAAATTAATTTAGGAAATGTTGTCATTTGTGTTAAATTGAGCAAATTTCCCCTTTCTCCATCTTATTTAGTTCTGTCTTACTTCTGCTTATAAATTTATACTTGGATTCATATAGTTCCTGCATGAATCCTGGTAGATACATTTCCCAAAATCCTTTGTTTTCTATAGTTATTTTCAATAGAATTTCTTTCTGTAGCTCTTCCTTCCTTTTTTTTTGTTATATATAGGAATGTTGATGATTTACATGAATTTACTTGTCCTGCAACTTTGTTGAAGTCATTATTTCAATTAATTTTAATTGACTTCATAGGATTCTCTAACCATATTTTACAAAAAGAGATAATTTTGTTTCTCCTTTGCCAGTGCTTATTCTCTTACTTCCTGTTTCTTATTTTATTGCTTTAGTTAATATTTCTAATGCATTATTAAACAATAATGCTGATAATGGGCGTTTTGCCTTACTCTTGATCTTATTGGAAAGACCTTTAACTTTTGTCCATTATATATTATGTTTCATCTTGGATTTAAATAATTTTTTTCTATAATAAGAAAAGATCAGTTATTAACTTCCAGATTTATTGAGTCTTTAAAAATAGGAGCCAGTCTTGAATTTCATATGAAGTGTTTTTGAAAAGCATCTATTGATATAATCATATTTATATATATTTATAGTATTAACATGATTCATTGCATTTATATTTATCTTAATCTTGAACAAACTCTATATTACTGATATAAATCCAACATTATTAAAGTGTATTATATTTTTATATGTTCTCAGCCTACTTGGTAAGAATTAATTTAAAATTTTTGTTTTGATGTTCATTAGAGATATTTGTTTTCAGTTATTGTTCTCTTCTTTGTTTTTCTCTGGTTTAAGTATCAAAACCATATTTATATTATAGGGAAAAAGGTAAGAAAAATTCCTTCTTATTATGACAAAAACTTTATGCAGTATTGGCATTAGTTGTTCTTTGAATGTTTGACAAAATTCTCTTGTAAATCCATCTGATCCTAGAGATTTTTCTTCAGGAATTCATTTATGGCTTGTTCAATTTAATTTTCTGAGGTTGGTTAATTAAATAATCTCTTTCTTCTTTTCCAAATTGGAATATTTTATTATTTTTTGCATTCATTTACCTCTTTCCTCTGTCATCAACATTGTTAGCATATAAATGGGCAAAATGGTTTCTGATAATTTCCATTATTTACTCTTTAATTGTGAGTTCTCTAGTTTAACTTTTGATATAAACAATTTGGTTTTTCTCTCTTTTAAAAATCAGATTAGCTAATTGTTTATCTATTGTATTAGTTTAAAGAAACTCCTAGATTTATTTTTTCAGCCTAATAGTCTTTTTTTTTTGCTTTTAATTGTATTAATTTCCTTTAATTAATTTCAGGATTTCTATAAGTTACTTATTTGGGGAATTTTTTATATGTTATTGTTAGTTATTTTAGTTGTGTGCTTAATTCATTAATTTGATGAAAGTATTTAGAAACAGAGTAGATGTACAATTTACAGCAGCAAATAAATATAGTAACCTTGTATTTGACAAGTGTGAAGACTTAAGATTTTGGCATAAGAATTCATTATTTGGTAAAAATTGTTGAGAAAACTGGAAAACAGTATGGCAGAAAATGGGCATATACCAATATCTTACACCATTTATCAAGATAAGGTTGAAATTAATACATGCCCTAGATATAGAGACATTACAAGAAAAATCTGAAGAACATGGGACATATTACTTATCGTACTTAAGGACAAGCAGATATTTATGAACAAACAAGAGACAGAGAACAGAGTGAAGTCTAAAATGAATGATTTTAATTACATTAAATAAAAAAGTTCTTGTGCAAATTAAACAAATGTAGCCAAGATGAGAAGGAAAGCAGAAAATTTGGGGGAAATTTTATAGACAGTTTCTCAGATAAAGGTCTCATATCTCAAATATATAAAAAAAAGCTTTTTGAAATCTATAAGAATATGAGCCACTCCCCAGTGAATAAGTGGGCAAAGAATACGAACAAGCAGTTTTTAGATAAAGAAATTTAAACAATTTATTGTCATATGAAAAAAGAAGCTCTAAATCATTATTGATTAGAGAAATGTAAATTGAAACAACCTTGCGATATCATTTTACACCTATCTGGTTGGCTAAAATGATTGAAGGGGAAAGACACATATGTTGGAGATGATGTGGAAAAATTGGGACACTCATTCATTGTCGGTAGAATTGTGAACTGATCTAACCATTTTGGAGAGCAATCTGAAATTATGCCCAAAGTATTATAAACTGCCTATGCCCTCTGACCCAGCAATACCACTAGTAGGTCTATTTCCAAAGATGATTAGGGAAAAAGGAAAAGAATATATATGTTCTAAAATATTTACAGCAGCTCTCTGCGGTGGTAAAGAACTGGAAATTGTGGGGATGCCCATCAATTGGGGAATGGCTGAACAAGTTGTGGTATATGATTATGATGGAATACTACTGTGCTATAAGAAATGATGATCTTGATGATCTTAGAAAAACATAGAAAGACTTGCACAAAATAGTGAAGAGCAAAATGAGCAGAACTAAGAGATTGTTGTATATAGTAACAGCAATATTGTTTTAAGAAATCAGGCCACAAAGAGTTGGATATGACTGAACAATTCAGCACAACAAATATCTTATGTGACATCACAATTGGTACCACTGCTTTTTTTTTTAGTTAAACTGAAGCATAATAGATTTTACTCCAGCCCTTCATTTTACTGTGAATCTTTGTGTTTTAAGTATGTTTCCAGCAAACAACATAATTTACTTTCTGCTTTCTTCTGTTTTACGGGTGATTCATCTTATTCATGCTCATAGTTATGATTGTTAATTGCATATTTCCCTTCATCCTGTACTTTTATAGTTTTTTCTGTTTTCTCCCACTTCCTTCTTTATAAGAAGGAAGGGGTAGAAGAAAAGGAGTTTGCTAGGCCCTTGCAATCTTGTAAGTGAAATAGCCTATTTCCTCTCTGTTACAGCACTTTTCTTTGACCTCCCCCTCATGCTGTTTAAAAAGTTTTTCTTCCTTTACTTTTAATATCCCTTCGTGTTCTTCCCTCCATCATTCAAGTTTGTTTTTCTTATTCCCTTTGATTATTCTCTTACTATCTTGCCCTCCATCTTTTGTAATCCTCCCCTTGTCCCTGTCCCCTCCTAGTTCTCTTTTGAACAAAATATATTTGTAACCAAAATCTCTATGTTTTCATTTATGTGAAGTGTTTGTTTGTCAAATTCTGTTCCCTCTTCTTTTATCTTTTTCAGATAAGTTTGTTAGGATTTGTTTTCTGCTCTTACACTTTCCTCCATGATTTCTTCATCTTATATATCTCTATTACACAATAGTGATTTTCTTCCCCCTTTGTCTATAGAGACCCTGATTTACCCCATTTTTGTCTTCTAAGATCATTAAAACAGAGTAAAAACACCCACAGAATTTCTATAATTATAATCTTTCTCTATGACCATTAGAAATACTGGGGTTCTGAAAAAACATTTATTTCTTATCACCATGTTGTTGTTGCTCAGTCATTTCTGATTCTTCATAACCCCATTGGAGTTTTCTTGGCAAAGATACTGGAGTGGTTTACCATTTTGCTCTCTAGCTCATTTTACAGATGAGGAAATTGAGATAAACATGGTTAAGTGATTTGTTCAGGGTCAAACAACTAGTAAGTGTCGGAGGCCAGATTTGAACTCAGGAAGATGAGTCTTCTTGACTCCAGACCTGGCACACTATCCACTGAGCCACCTAACTGACCCATATTAAGATCTAAATAGTTTATCCCCACGTACTTCCTTTCAATTACATAAGTGTGCCATTCTTTGTTTGTACTTGTATCTCCATCTTGAAGAAACAAAAAAAAAAAAAAGAAAGAAAGAGAAAAGTATGCTTCAATCTACATTCAGACTCCATAGTTCTTTCTCTGGATGTGAAAAACATTTTCCATCATGAGTCTTTTGGAATTGTCTTAGATCCTTGTATTGCTGAGAAGGGTTAGGGCTCTCAAAGTTGGTCATCACACAATGTTGCTGTTACTATGCACAATGCTCTCCTGGTTTTGTTCATTTCATTCGGCATCAGTTTATGTAAGTCCAGGTTTTTTTGAAGTCCATCTGCTCATTATTTTTTATGGAACAACAGTATTCCATTACATTCATATACCACAACTTGTTCAGCCATTTCCTAATTTATAGGTACCCCCTCAATTTCCAATTCTTGGCCATCACAAAAAGAGCTGTTTAGCTATTATTATTATTACTATTATTATTGTTTTGTGGTTATCATTCCTTGATACCTGAACTCCTTTTGTCTAATTGTAATATGTATGCATCTATATAGATATCAATGTGTATTGATATCTATATATCAAAAACCTGTCTATGTATATCTATATCTAAATCTATATCTATAGACTTGAAAGTTCTGGATTTTGGTTATCATGTTCCTGGGAATTTTCATTTAGAACTTTTTTTCCAGAGGTGACTAGTGAATTCTTCCCCCCCCCCCCACTTTTCCCACTAAGAGTTGTGGGTAGTTTTCATTTACAATTTCTTGAAACATTGTATCTAGACTTTTTTTTCTGAATATGGTTTTCAAATAGTCCAACAATTCTTAGAATATGCTTCCTTGACATGTTTTGCAGGTTGGTTGTTTTGATATTATTTTTCTTCCATTTTCTTCCATTTTTCAATCTTGGATTTGATGTAATATTTCTTATAATTTTTTCTTGAGTTGTTTTCTGTCTGGCCATTTTCATTTTCAGTATATTCAGTTCTTGAGTCAGATTTTCCACTTTTTATTCTATAATCTTTATTTTCTTGGCAATTCTTTCTTACCTAGCTTTTCCATTTTATATTTATTGTTTCACTTCTTTCAAATACTTTTGTAGTTTCTGTGGTCAAAAAAAAAGGGACCTGTGTGGTGCTGAGTATAGTAGGGTAGACTAGGTTCCTCCTTAGAGGGGCTCTAGGGCTGCTCAGGTGCTGGACTGTGTCTGAGGGTTCCATCGTACCACGGAGTTCTGGGACCTCCCCCACTGTAGGTTTTATTTGGGTTCCTTCCATGCTGCTGCTTGGCTCAGTGGATACTCTTGTGTTGTGCTCCCTCCATGGGCTTTAGGGACTATCAGGCTAGATTTTTTTACCTAGAACTTTTCTATTTCAAATGTTCTCAAGGCCACTAGTGTCTTACTGAACTTTCCTGAAATGCCCCAAAGCTGCTCTTTCTGGCTGGGCCCCTGATACCACAGGCCTCTTGTTAGGTTGGTCCCGGGTGCCTGCAAACATCTGCCTTGGGGAAAGCTCAGTTGCTATCCAGACTGGATTCAGACTGGGAGTACTGGGTCCATCCTGAAACCTCCAGGGCTGCCTTTGCTTCCTCTCTGGGCCTATGAAAGGTTGGGAGGGGCGTCTGTTCCTTTGAGTTGAAACCAGGAAGGACAGAAGATGCAAGATATGCAGTATAGAAGATGCAAGAACAAGATAACAGAGAGGGCCTTACTCTAATTTCAAAAATCCAGGGGGTCCTTTCCCCAAGAGGTGGGAATTAGTGCAAGAACATAGGTGACCCAAAGCAAAACCAAGAGCCAGAACAGCTGGTTGGTGGGGAGTATAGAGCACTAGATCTGAAATCAGGAAGACCTGAGTTTAAATCCATCCCGAGTCACTTACTAATTGTTCAACCCTAGGCAAATCACTTTGAGCCTCTATATTTGTTTCCTCAACTGCAAAATAGGAATACTAATAGCACCTAATCTCCAGGGTTATCATGAAGATGAAATGAGATCATATTTGTCTGGCACACAGTAGGTACTTAATAAATGCTTGTTTCTTTTCTTCCTTCCTGGTCATGGAACAAATCTAAATTCAGGAATTAAAGCCAGAGAGATGAGTAAATCAAAGAAAACATCGACAAATAAAAAAAAATTAATATAGAGATCTTCCTAAACGAGCAAATAACTGTAAAACTATAACAACTCTATAAAAACACAAAGAAAAAAATGAATGAAGGAGAGGTTTCCGCAAGAACAATTTGGACACCTGGAAAAAATGGAGCAAGAAATAAAAATTACATTAAATTATACAGGGAAGAACTGGAAGGAGAATCAGTAGCTTAGACTTTAAGAAAGCAAATGGAATGAAATGGAGATTCACAAAATTACAGAGAAATTTTCTTTGTGTGATCTACTGTTGTAAATGTTATTTTTTTGCATTAAAGTTCAGATAAAAAGATTATTTTTTTTTAAATTGATGGATATACCATCTCCGCTCGACTAATCACTTATTCCTAGAACTCACTTGTCATGCTTCCATCAACAATTACTCTTTCTTTGGGGTGTATGGGGCATTCAAGGAGGACTAGCACCTCTGGTATGAGAGCTTGCTCAGCCCTTTTCAGGGCTGCTGACACCTTTGGTGTCCATCTGGCACTTAACTCCTACCTGTGGCTCCAAGAAGCTGTAGCATGCCCAGTGGCCATACCATGATAAAGCTATCTTGGCAGACAGATTAAGCCAGGTTGAGGGTAATCAACAGGCTTCAAACCTGTTGGTGAGTAAGGGGATGTCTACCCAAAGCATGTGAAGACTTCCCTTGGTGGATTGCATGGATGAGAACATTTTGTTTCTATGGTCATGAAGGCAGCTGAAACAGACAAAGCACTTAGAAGCTAGTCGAACATCAAAGATGCCAAGGTCATCCACTGCATCTTGGGCCACTGCCAGTCATCTTGACTTTTGTCTTGCCACTGGACTTCAATGATTCTGTATGAGAGAATGAGGCTAACTAATGACTTTGTGCAACTCTGCCTTACTTAAATCCAATTCACACACTAGTCAAGACATCATTCTATGATATCTTCAGTCTTCAAAAACAAAGAATGAACAACTCTTTCATTCCAACCATTTAAATTCTGAATCTGATTGTGTTATCATCTTTCCAAGTCTTCTGTTGTCCACAAACATAATACAAGGTGATTTATGAAAAAGCTTTACTAAAATCTAAATAAAGTCTATTAATAGCATTCTTCTTATCTACCAGTTTAACAATTCTGTCAAAAAAAAAAAAAGAAATGATACTAGTTTAGCATGAGTGTTCTTGGTGAAACTAATATGGCTCTTTGTAATCCCTGGTCTACATAGTCACCAACCATCTTTTTATTGACTGTTCTGGAATTTTTGGAAGAATCCAATTCAATCTCATCAAAACTTTGTTCTTTTCCATTTTTTGAATGTCTGCACAATATATGCTGTTCTACTCTCTTGTTTTCCATGAACTTTCAAATATCAATGACAATGGTTTGGTAATCATATCTTCCAATTCTTTCAGGACCTAATGATATAGCTCATCTGGTATAGGTGACTTGAAGTCATCAAGGGAAATTATGTCTTTAATTATCATATCTATCAATTCCTTGTTAGTTATTTTTGTTCTGCCATTTCCAGTATAAATGTAATTCTCATTTGCAGAAAAAAAAAACAACAGAAAAAAACCCCAATAATGGAGTAGCTCTGCCTTCTCTTTGGCATCAGTTATTTTCATTCCATCATTCTTTATTTGATCCTTGTTTTTTCTCCCAGGTGCAAGAAAGGTAAATATGTGCAATTATCAAGAAAGGACTATTCAATGAAGAGATTCTCTAATGTTAATTTGTTTGGTCATTTGAGTTTTGTCCAACTTTTCATGACCCCATTTGGGGTTTTCTTGGCAAATACTGGAGTGGTTTGCCATTTTATTCTCCAGCTAATTTTACAGGTGAAGAAACCGAGGCAAACATGGTTAAGTGAATTTCCCAGGGTCACACAGCTAATGTGTCCAGTGTCTGGTCTGAGACCAGATTTGAACTCATGTCCTCCTGACTCCAGTGCCAGTGCTCTATCCACTGTGCTACCAAGCTGCCCCCTTGTTGTTGTTTTTAAGAGAAAATTTAATCTAATGGGTAAAAGAACAGAGAGGGCCCATCAAGGGATAAAAAGACTTAAAGGACAAAAACTTTAAGGGGAACTAAGAGAAGAAAGAGAAACAAAGGTGGAAGAGCTGAATTAATATTCCATGGCCTAAATCCCTCGCCAACCTATTAATGAATCAATATCTTTTATGGAGGGAACAGAATGGTGAGTTGCTTGAATAAAGTGAGAGGAGGCAAAGGACAGAGAGGAACTGGTAATGTACTTTTTCCAACTCAATGGTGATGGGACAATTATTCTTATAATCTCTTAAAAAGTTGGGAGTGGGAAGCTGTGCAAGAATAAGATAAAAGGAATGGAAATCAGGAATTAGGACAGGAGTAGAAGAAACTTCTTGCCTCAGAAGGAGACTGGAAAGGGTGCTAGTAAAAAGTATTTCCATTGCAGAGGAAATGTATATCAGTAGTAAGAGACAGGAACCTTATGATAGCTTTTGTTTGGTAAAATTTTGCACATTGAAGACCACTTTCTCCAGGAAAAGATAGTAGCTTTTTGGACATCTCACATCAGGAGAAGGAATATATGAGTTCCTAAGAAAAGGTGGCACAGAATAATATCAAGAAACATAGAACAGTGAAAGGACAGCATAACTTTAGGAATGGAACCTGATCATAGTAAAGGTAGGATTTATGACTATTATGACTATTGGAATACAGATTGACTCAGTTAAATGGCATAATGGATAGAGTATTAGTCTTGAAGTCAGGAAGACCTATGTACAAATCCCGCCCAAGACACTAGCTGTGTGACCCTTGGCAAGTCTCTTAACCTCTCTGTGTCTCGGTTTCATCATATATAAAATGAGAGGTCTAGACTTGAAATCCTCTAATATTCCTTCTAACTCTGACTCTGATCATAAAATCTCCTTCAGTAAGAATGAGAATAATAATATCTATCTCAGAGGACTGTTGTAAAGATAAAATGAAATATATTTGTGAACTGTTTTTTAAACCTTAAAAGTACTACATAAATTTCTGGTTATTATTATTAAACTTCTACCACACAATGTATCACTACATTCTTCCAAAATTGCTTCACTCATAAATTGATGTTTATAATAGCAAAACAAAGCATAAAAAGGTAGGATAGTTGCAAGATCAATATGGAAATTGGATAAAAGAGGGACTGCAAATCTGGCACTTCATGAACCTACTCCAGCTCTCATGATGAACAAAGAGAGAATAAGAGAAAGGTCATGAAGGGTATTAACCATGAATCAGAAAACATAATTCAGAATAGAATGGTAGGGAAGAAATAAAGAGAAGGACAGAGCAAACTTCTTGTAAGAGATTAGCAAGGAGGGAGGATTTTGAATGACTTAAGAGAAGAATCAAAAGCAATGTAGTAATAGCTAATTATCTAGCAAAATAGACATTTGAACAATTTAAATAAATTCAAAGAAGTACATGAATGAGAGTGGGGAGAGTTGATGGGATTGAATCAGTAGCAAAGTAGTGTAAGCAAAACTAATCACAGGAACCAAAGAAGAAGGGATTAAAAATCAATACAAAAAATAATGGAGGAAATCACAAGTTTAGCACTCATTAGTTTAAATGTGAATGGATTAAATAATTCAATAAAACAAGATAGTAGCATAATAGATAAGAAAACTAAACCCACCAACCTGTTAGAGGAAGATAGGAAAGAAGTAAGAAAAGAAGGAAGGAAGGAAAGAAGGAAGGAAGGAAAGAAGGAAAAACTTAATAAGTGCTTACTATGAGTCAGAAACTATACTAAGTTCTAAGGATACACATGTTGAATAAAATGCTCAGTTCTGGCAACCTTCATTTTAGGGAGAACATCGATAAGCTCTAGAGCTCCTGGAAGAGGGCAACAAGGATGTCGAAGGTCCTGAGTCTATGTCATGAGGATTTGTCTCCCTGCTTTAACTGTTTCAACCCCTTCACACAGCTTCCAACTGATTTTCCTCAAATCGAGTCTATCCTTATAATACCCCTATAGAATAAAATGGAGTGGCTCTCATAACCTTAATGGTAAAATAAAAACTATTTTGTTTGCCATCTAAAGCTCTTCATAGTCTGTTGCTTCCTACCTTTGACAGCCTTCATGTACTCTGTCATCTTAGGCCAATTGGTCTTGCTCTGCACACATTAAACTCCAAATCCCATTTTTATGCCTTTGCACTGGCTCCTGTCCCCCTTCTCCCCCTGAATGTACTCCTTTCTCATTTCTCCTTATCAGAATTCTTTGTTTCCTTTGAACCTTATCTCAAGTGCCAATTTCTTCAGATGGTCTTCCCTGATCTTTTTTAGCTGCTGCTATCACTCCACTCCCTTGAAAAACATTTTTCCATTAGAATTCTGCAAAAGCAAAATGGAATGTCTCAGAAAGTAGTGAGTCTCAGCTATTGGAAGTAGTAAAGCAGACTTGTTCAGGCCAGAATGTTGTAGAAGGAAATATTTTTCATGTGCTGGTTGGCCTAGATTGTACTTGAATTCCCTTCTAATTTTGAAATTCTGTTATTCTTTCATTTTGAAGTCTTTACAGCTTTCCTTAATCAGTTATCTCTCTTTCCTTTAACATGGAAACTTGGGAACTGGCTATATAACATTAAAAGGAATAAAATAAAACCTTATGTAGGCTGTGTCTTCCAACAGAGAACAGTATGTAGAAACTTTGGGATTAAAAAAAACCCTTGAAATATGGAGAAAATATGGCATTTTAGGTCATAGGAGGAATGTCTGTGGGAAAGCAAGATAATCTAAATTTTTGCCTTTCACCTTCCTCTAAAAATAACATAATAGGATACAATTGTAGAGTGTATCAATTATTTTATAATATTACAAATATTGAATAGAATATATTTTATAATATTTATAATAATTATTTTGTAATTTAATAACATTCTAATATAACGGAATTTTATGATGGAGGTTAACAGTAAGACATTCATGTTTTACTCTGGGATGATGTGTTAGTCAAATCCTTCCCCTTTGTTTAGATATAACACAAATCTTTATCCAACATCTGGCTCTGACAGGTGGAAATCATTTAAAGTAGAGAGGGTAGGATCCTTTAAACAGTCTTCAAAAGACTGGGAAAACCAAAATCTAAAACAATTCTAATACTATCTGTTCTAGGACAAAAACAATAAGAAATTGAAGGTACAAAATGGTATTATGTCACAGGTGTTTTTTTTTTAAGTTTATCAAGTATAAATATTATTTTTAAAGATTAAAAAAAACTTCCAAGAATGTGTACGTATGTATGTGTGTGTGTAACAGAACCTCAGAGTTGGAAGGCATAGTAAAGACTCTCTAGTTCAACCTATCCCTGAACAAAAATCCTCCTACTCTTTATTTGCCAAGTGGCCAATGAAGTTCTGCTTGAAGATTTCCATTGTGGAGAAAGATAGTATCTCCTCTGATAGTCCTTTCCAATTTTGAATAGCTCTAATTATAAGACAATTCTCTTTACATCAAACCTTTTTGCAACTCTCATCCATTGCTTCAAGTTCTGAGATCTGGAGCTAAACAAAAGAAGTCTAATCCTTCCACATGACATCCTTTTGAATATTGAGACAACTTTTATGTAGATTTCACATAGAATTTGACAAATGTAGTTTGAATAAAAAGCCCCAAAGAAACTGACAATATAGAGCTTCTGTCCAGAAATGGAAGAAAGAAGACAGAGATGAATGAACAGATAGAAGGAAAGAAAAATGACATAATAAGGGCTGAAGGAATATGCCTTTCACAGTGTTCTCATTCTCTGGAGCAGCCAGGTTGAGTTGGGGGGGTGTATGACAAGGTGTTACAGAAGTGAAAAAATATTCCACATTGTCCATGGCAACACCATATCCAATTCAAAATGGGAAGGAGATTGCTTAAAAGACAATATCTTGAAAAAAAATGTAACTAGGAGAATAGAGAGAAGAATAAATACAAATATAAGATTTTGAATGGGACCGAACAAATTAGAGGTATGTGGGAAGGAAAGATTTTCCAAAGAAATATGGCCATTCAACTACTGCTAATTTTGAATGAGCAAAAGAACATCTGAGAGGAAGTAGCCAGAAAGCAGAACAAATTACCACGGGTAAAGGAGACCCTGCTTTTATAAAGAGGGATTTTTTAAGAGACAGGAATAAGCATAGCTCCTTAGGACTGAGGCATTACCACAAACAATAAATCTAGATGAGTACAAAATGGAATCAAAGTTGGACTTAGTAAGGAATAGCGAACTGCCCCAGTAGACTAAGAAAACATTTTTAAAACACGTAGCAGTAATCTTTCGGAGGCACCTGCAATTTTGACAACTAGGAGTCCTGAGCTTGTAAAAAATGGTTGTTTTAACCTTGTTTTAATTAGGGAAGGTAAGAACTAAAGGATATCCTGTTCATTTAAATCTGAGAATTAGTTTAAACCAACAAATTTTGAGGGGTATCTTCTATGTGCAAAGAGTTATTCTAGGCAAAGTGAGGGATACAAAGAAATATCAGCTATAGTCCCTGTTCTCAACAGTTTTAAAAAGGGAAAGACAAGGTACACATTGTGATAAATTTAATAATGATAAGATAATAATAATAATAGAGTTCAATAAAAGTCCCAAAATGATAGAAGAGATATGACTCAGCAACATACATTGAATTTCCAAATAATTGGCATAAATAACAATTACTATAGGAATTCACAAAAGAAGAGAAGCTGCTAGAGTTTGGCCCAGAGGTTTATTTTCAATTGGTTCTTAAAGGATCAGCAGGAAATGGATAGGAGACACAAACAGTTTCTCAGTTAGATATAGCTGTGTGAGTGCAGTTTGAAAAGTGAGACACTCAAATAATATTCTGAAGACATTAAATAAAAAAGATTTTTCTAAAGCAGGAAGTTCAGGAAGTAGTTGGAGATATGCCTTCAGATGTAGGTTGGGGACAAGTTATGTCTAGCCTTGACTGTAAGGCTGAGTAGTTTGGTCTTTGTCCTAATAGCTATGGAGGACCATAAAAGGCTTTTAAGCAGGGAAATGACACGTTTTTAGGATTTTAGGTTTGATGTCATGAAAAGCTTCCTAACAATTAGAAGTATCCCAAAGAGGAATGAGCTACATTTGGATGTAGTGAGTTTCCTTTCTCTTAAGAGGTCTTTAAACAAAAATAGCTGTGATAGAGATTTTTTTTTCAGGTATAGGTTGAGATTCTGCTGAAATTCTATGTTTCATCTGCTAGATGGTTTAGAAAGAGAGGGACTGGAATCAGAGGCAACTTGCATCATGAAATTCTTAGTTCAAATCCTGCCTCAACTCAGACACTTCTAGCTGAGTGACTCCCGGGCAAATAAATCACTTAACCTCTCTATGCCTCAATTTCCTCATTTTTAAAATGGAGCTAATAACAGCATGTAGCTCAAGGCTATTGTTGAAGAGCAAATGAGATAATACATTTAAAGTGCTTAGCAAATCTTAAAACACTATTTAAATATTTGCTTAAAAAAATCAGAGAGAGTAGTTTGGTGCTGGCTCTGTAGCTAGGGCCAGGATGATTAAAAGACATTCTCAGAGAGGAAATACTAAGTAGGTGCTTTAACAGAGCTTTTTTTTTTTTTTTTTTTTAAGTAAACTCAAGATAGAACTGAATATTACACATTAGAACTCAGAAGAAGGATTCTAGGACTTCTAGGACAAAAATTTTCCACTGAAATATTTACCTAAATCACTTTTAATTAGATTGAATGAAACCATGAAAATGTAGTGAAAACTGTTGATGTTCTAGTTTTGGTCATAATTTCCTGGATAACAGCATGATATAGAGAGTATAGGACTGACTTCAGACTCAAGAAGACCGAATTTCAAGTCCCTCTTGTGACAGATACTGACTTTATGACCCTGGGCAAGTCACAAAATCTTTCCATCTTCCAGATTACTTTCTAGAACTATACTAAAAGCCATAGATCAGTTTCCAGTCTGTATTGGTATAGGAAGTTTCTTCACTGGGAAATCTTGATGCTAAATGAAATCACGTCTAGTCAAAAAAAAAAAAAATACCTGGTGGGCACTGATACAAAGATACTTACCTTATTTCATTCTTTTGATGTAGAGGTCTTTCCCCCCATCCCTCATGCTGTAGCCTCCATAGCATCTAGTATACTGGAGGTTATTAATAAGCTTAGGAATGAAGAAAACCATAGTATTTAGATGGTGACACCTAAAGTCTCCAAGGACTGTTTGTAATAGCTAACAGGTTTCATGCTCTTACAACAGAAAACAAACTTTTTGAGGGCAGAGGCATTTTTACTATTATATTTGTATCCCTAGAATTTAGTACAGTACCTGACACAACATAGGTATTTAATTTATCACTGTTGATTGATTCATTGATGCTTACTTCTTTTGTAAACACAAAGGTTGATCACCATCAACTAGCTTGTAAGTTCTGTGAGGACCACCAGGTATATTTCTTTGGTTCCCTTCCCATTTAACCTATTCTCATATCCCACTTAACATATGGCATGTAGCTATATAATATAATAATGTAATATGATATAATAATGCAGCTATATAGCAGCTATATAATCAGTCATTTGTTGAATATCATGAGTAACTTTTCTAATAATGATGATGGTTTTGTGTTGTTCAGCTCTACTCCCTGGCTAACTTCTCGTTAGGAACAAAGTCACAGATTTGGTCAAGACCAGGTTATATAGTATATGTCTATGAAATGAAGCAAGTTAGTTGGTCTGTGTGGGGATTAAAGCTGTGGCCTTGGCCTCATTAATACTATATTCTAGCCAACTGAGCTAAGTGGTCCAAGATGGAATATTCTTTAATAGTTATCCCAAATTAGGCAGCTAATTGTGACTTCAGAGATTTGTTAGTCAATTCTTGGAAATGTGAGAGTTGTTGAAAAGAACACTTTTTCCTTCAGTGTCTTTAATATCATAATGAGATTCAGTGTGTCTACACCACAGAGTAAAACTTGGTGATTTTCCCAGTGGTTGAGCAATATTAGGTTTATGGGGAAAAGAAAACGAAGGAGGAAAGTTGAATGGGGAAAACAAAGTTCAATTTGTTACCTCTATTTAAAGATATATGTACCACTTTTGGTAAAAAAATGAAAACTAAGACTCTTAAATCTTATTTATTATATTCCTGGTTTTCCACATGCCATCTGTAGCCAAATACTTCCTTCCATTGATATTTGAGCAGGAGGTGGTGAGCTTTTCTTTTTTAATATTGATTTGGCCATCTTATTCACTTTTTTTTTTTAAATGCTTTCCAGATTGGGTGATTGCCACATCCTTATTTGCTACAGCCATAAAGAGTACTTGGAACCTAGTGGGAAATGTGCATTACTCATTTAGCTGTATAACACATGTTCAGCATGCTGCAACTGAACTCAATATGGCACAAAAATTTTTTAAATTTGCTTCTGAATATAAGTCAAGATGCTTGTTTTAATTTTAAATTCCTACATGATCTGGATTCCAACTAAAGAATATTTAACATGCTCCCTTTGAACATCTTTTTTTTTTCAAATTTCTATGAGATTTCAGAAGAACCATGGGATAGGCAACTTTTTTGTCATTCCACAAATGTATAATGTTTTCTTTTGTTTTGTGTCTCTACAATTCATTTTGTATTCTTCTAAAAAGTAAGTAACGTATAAACAACTGGGTGATATTTCAAAAGTGTTATTTAACTCATTGCTAAGTTTCACAAATAGGCATAGATGAGTTAGTAGTAAGAAAATAGATTTCTAAAAAATATGAATGCCTAAATTATAAGAAAAAAAAGAAAAAGAAATAGATTGTGTACATTTATCAGCAACTTCACAGCAACATTTCCCTTTATTTCATTTGATAGCAGGAGTATGACTCTTCAGACTTTCTGGTCAATTATTATTAATTTTTTCTCTCTTATTCCTTAAAGATTATTGTTAAATTATGACATGCTTTGGAACAGTGATGACCCTGGTATCCACTAACTGAAGGCCAGGTATGTTACACTTCGCCTCGCCCCTGGTGTTTTCCAGTGCCCTTACAGCAGTTTGTGAGGTGTCTAGTCTTTCTTCCATTAGCTCAAGCCGTCAATGACTGTGTTTCCCCAATTTTATGAACCTCTTGTACCCCAATTACATTTAATAACTTACCTACCTGAGTAGCTTTTACACAGGAATATTTGTTTCAAAGGTATAGTAAGAACAAATATACAAACCCCCCTCCTCTGAGTCACAATTCCCCTCTAAGCCACTTCAGTTTCTGGGCAAGGGAAGTGGATTAGGTTAACAGCTTAATTCATTTCCATGTAATATGGTTCCACCAAATTCCAAGTCCAAAGCCCTTCTTGGACTCAAGTCCTAGGCACTCTAGCTTCTCAGGGCTTTTCAGCTCAGCTAGAAGCAACATCCAGTCTGGAATCCTGCCTCTGAAGTCGCCCTGGCTGAAATCCAAATCAGGGAACTCTGTCTTCTTTTGCTAGAACAGCAAAGGACAAATGAAACTGACCAAAACGCTAAACCTGAGTCTCAGGGTTACAGGACCTAAAAGGGAAAGGGAGAAGGTGATCCTTGTCCCTGTTCAGCTTTTTTCATGGCACCCACCCTGTGTATAGACAGGATCTACACCCACTTTGGACACAGCTGGAAGGAGAGAGAAAGGAGAGACAGAGACAGAGAGAGACAGAGACACAGAGAGAGAGAGACAGAGACAGACACACAGAGAGAAAGAAGGAGGAAGAGACAGAGAGACAGAGAGACAGAGACAGACACAGACACAGAAAGAGAAAGGGGGAGAGAGAGAGAGAGAGAGAGAGAGAGAGAGA